>NC_090302.1:24688257-24991287 GCF_039906515.1 Pseudorca crassidens | reverse complement strand
AAGTATTCTTATGTTAGTATGTGTATGGTCTTATCACTGGGAGACAAGGAAAGAGCATAACTGTACCCTCTGCCTTCTACGTGTAAACTAAGTAACAGATTTATGGTGTCTAATCACCACAAGCTTTGAAAGAAATGATGTGATTAGTTGCTGATCACAACATGCATCTGTTATTTACATAGTGATTTGTGGGCTGAAGAGCTAGCAGCAAAGGCTGTACTTTATGCAATTTACTAACAACTAACATTATCTTGGTAACTGAAATTTGAACCATGTTATTGGTGTGCATATCACAACCATACCTGTACTACCACTTTAGCCTCTTTTTTATGTTCCTTGAACACCCAAGAAAAAATGTTACCTCAAGGTCTTTTGCACTGGCTGTTCCCTCTTCCTGGAACACTCCTCCCCCAGATATTCACATATGCTCACTCTCTCGTATCCTTCAGGTCCATGATCAAAGAGCATCTTCTCAACATAGCCATCCCGGATCTCCTCACATTTTTCTATCCCCTTATATTGATTTATTTTCCTCCATGGAATTTTTCACCCTTATTACATTAACTTTATTTTAACATCTGTTCCAACCAAATGGAATGTATGCTCTACTGAGGGAAGGGGTTTTGTCTTATTCCCACGTGTATATCTAGTGCCTCAAACACAGCGAACCTAATAGGCACACAATAAATACTTTGAAATGAATGAATGATCAATCATCTAAGACAGTTGGAAAACAGCATACAATGCAACCACCTGAATCAGTGTTACTGGGCACTAGCAGAACCCAAGCAGGGAATAAAAACCAAACCATTCACATGAGTACTTGTACCTGACTAATCCATGGATTTTTGTTTTGTTTTCAGAAGGATAGCCATGAAATTTTAAACCAAGAAACGGCCCTAGCGAACTAGAAACAAGCCATGAACAAAAGTTCAAGCAGTCTACCAACAGTGCATTAGGATTAGTATATCATTTTTCTGTGCACCTATGAAAATCTACTTATATTTTTAGTAGCTATTAAGGAAGAGAGATGAAGTTTTAAAGAGAGAAAGTAGGCATTCATATTTCTGTAATAATTTGAATATTTCCACATAAAGTAGGATCTCTCTTTACATAAAATGCTTAGGAATATTTCTTCCAAGTTCAATTTTACATAGTTTTCATAGCTAAGGTTCAAATGAGTGTAGCTTTCACAGAATCACTTCATTCAATGAAACAGAAGCATCTAGTAATCACAGGAAAACCATTCCTGTTGATTTATAAATGCTGATAATAACAGGTGACAGGCAGGTGGTAGTGACTGTATGCATTATATATTTTATTTAATATTAATTTAAGAAATAATTTTAAAGCTTTTACAACAGATAATTGTTAATATATGTCACCTATTTTGATCATAATACAGTGCATAAAGGTATTTATTACTAACCCATAGTTTAATTAACCCCATGGGTTAATATTTCTTATCTTCTCAAGAGCAACAGAATAACATAATGAGATTATTCCTTGTATCTCAAGTGACCTATATGAACAAGACGTCTTTAATATTTCATTATTAACTGTGTAATCACATATAATAATACAGGTGAAGTTTGTGGTTTATGGGCTTCCTAAATTCATTTCAAATCCCTGGTGCTAGGATCACCAACATTCCTCTGCTTCCTCCAAAGTAGAACAAGATAAAACCAGGTTCTTTCTCACTACATCCTGGTGATTGAGTATGAAAATTCTTTGATGTGACCAATTCCATTATTCATCAAAGAGGAGGAGTAGAGCTATCCTGTAACATTTCTGTCAAAATACATCAGTCCACGGGTTTCATAACCATCAGAAGGATCACTCAAGAAAACATCTTTTGTTAAAAGACATCACTAAGTCCTTGTAAATGTGCAACACAGGAGGTCTCAACTCAAACATCATTTCTTGACCATTTCCTTCATTTGGCTTCATTAAGATGTTAGTTATATAAGTAATGGACATGAAGATAAGAAATCTAGGATGCAGACCTAAACCTGTCTCTTATCAACTATATGATCTTAACAAATCCTTTAGCTTCTATGAGCCTTAGTTTCTTCACCTGTAAAACAGGATAGCACTTCTTCACCTGCCTCAGAGCTTCATCATGAAAATCAAATAGATGTCCATAAGATATGAATAGTGGGACTCTATACAGATGTGAACTACAAAATGAGCTAACCTCACGATGAGAACCAGTATGTGAAATTAATAAAAATACAGTCCTTGTTCAGGGTACTCAAAATACAATTAGCAAAATTTGAAATTGGCGATGTTCTCATTAATTAATCTTTGCACAAATTGATCAGCTCCCAGAGAAATAGTCCATTTCCTGATCTTTGAAAATGGTTTATGTTTCATTTGAGACGCCAGGCTGAGTTTGAACTCCAAAGAAAACATGGCATAAGCATTAACATGAAAAAATGTTTAATCCCATACAAAGGGCACATTATATGGCTGATATAACTGGCTACCCATGTCTGCTACCACTAGAAGCTGACTCTTCCAATGATTCAGAAGGTGTAGGGTGGTCACGAAGCCAAATTTCAACTGTCTTGCCCACTCATTGTTGGCTATTTCACTTGTTTCTCATGTGTGTGCTTCTCCCTTGGGGAAACCTTCTCATACTACAAAGGTATCTCTGTGGTTGTACAACACACATCACAGATGTTCAGGCAAACAGGAGAAAGCTGGATTTAGTTTTCATATCTGAAAAAGATCCAGACAAGTTTCATGGATCATTCTTTTAAGAGTAGTTAAATACTGCCAACTGTCAGGGCCCTAGTGAAGATGTGAGAGACTAATTATCCACTTCTAAGCCTTTTCTGTGGGTGCAGCACATGGTTGACTGGCAGAATTAGAAAATTTATACAAGTTTGTCCAAAAGCCTAAGTTTGTAACTCATCATCCCTGGATGAACATTTGTCATCTTTGACTAAGCAGCGTCTATATGCCCTTCCTATATAGGGGCAGGGAGTAGGAAAGGGAATCACTATAGGGACAGGTAGGAACATGTTTCTACTATGAAAACAACATCTCTTCCCATCTGCCATCCCCATATGCTGGGACATCAGCCTGTGAGGCCTAGTCAATCAAAGAACAGAATGTCTACCCCTGGAACACTGGATCCCAGGGGAGTGATATAAAGATGCAGGGTAATTTGAGAAATTATTCACAAAGGAAAGAGGAGCATTGCTAATCCAGAGACAAAGATCAAAAGTGTCCAGGGCCAGTGAGGCCGGTAGTGGAGGTCTAAGGAGACTGTTCCCAAGGCCGTTCCCCAGTGCCAGTTTTCCAGGATTCCTGTCCATCCTCTGAGCTTGATTCTCTAGCCCATCAACGACTGTGCCTCCAATATTCATGATAACCCAAATATGTGCCAGATGCTCCATTAGAGAATTAGCTGGAAGTGTGCTAGGAGACACTGCAGATATAAATATATATAAGACATATTTTTTGCCTTGGAGAAGCACAACGTAGTGAGGCTGGTGAGGAACTAAAATTCACTTCTGATTCCACTTCCTCCCAGATCCCCATCCTCTTTCTCCCAGCTCCCAGGTTCTATGATCAGTAGCTTTCTCTTGAAATATTTTGCTTTCTAATCCGTTTTGTAGGTATTTCTTGTCAGCCCCATAAGATTGTGAGCATATTGGGCATATAATCCCTGTAGGTTTTATTTTTAAATCATCATAGCATTCAGCCCAGTGTCTAGGATATGGGAGGTTCTTCTCACAGAAAACATTTACTGACAATTGTCCTAAATATTCCTTGCATCGTAATAATGGAGTTTTGCTACACTAGCCCACCTCTTAGAGAGAATATCAGATTCCAAACAATTCAATTATGTGAGCACCATAAATGTCTTTGTGTTACGTTCTCACCTTAGCACAGCTGATGAAGAGCCTCCATAACCTGATGACCTTTCACCCCATAAATGCATCATACTGGCACCTATTCAGTCCAGGCCCTAAGCTAGGAAATGGAGATGCAAAGATACATCGTAGTCCTTCCACTCAGGGAGTCCACAGTCACATGGAAATCAAGACATTAAAAACGTTCCCCGTTCCCAATTTGAGGCAGGATTGTAATGGGGTTTATTCCAACTGTCAATACAGAGATAGAATGGGAAAGCTGAAAATGGGAAAGAGGAGTCATACATACTGAGGAAACAGGAAGAAACCAAAAGCTTTTGAAAGGAGCTGAGCAGTTGCTGTGATTGAATGAAAGTCAGGCACCAAATCTGAAATAAAGGAATCCTCAAAACCAAGCAGAGACCAAAAGCCTGGGACAAATTCCTGATCAGAGCTGGTAGGACTGGCTAAGACTAGGGCAAGGGCATAAGGATGGACAAACGAATAACAAATTCCATGGGCAGCATATTGAGCTTGTGTAGCAGGGTGGATGGGTCACTGGTGGGTTAAGGTCATGGTTCTCTGAGTTCATCACCTGAAGTTAAGTATGGTGGCCAAAGCAAGCCTGAGACACTCTAGAAGAACAATGGAAGAAACTGAACTGCAAAAGTGGGATTTCAGTTAAGAATTTGTCTGGTAGATAAAAGATGAACAGCCACTGGCAGAAGAAGAAAAGTATGAATAAAGCGAAGAGACTGGACAGAGTATCATTTATCATGGACGGGGGAGACATAATCTGTAGCTTAAATACAGGGGCAAAAAATTCTCAGGGAGGATTCAGGAGTAGTTTGGGGGTAGACTGGGAAGGGCCTTGGAAGACATGCTAAAAATTTTGAACTTCATCCTGGAATCAACAGAAAGTCCACCTAGGCTTTTATGTAGGGGGTGTTATATTACAGGTTGGGTTCCAAGGGAAGCTGGTTCAGAGCACAGATTTGTATGCAGGGAGATTACTGGAGAGTGCCAGAAGCTCAGCACCTATTGGGACAGTGAAGGAAGCCACAATGGACAGAGGGAGAAGTTGGGCTGAGATGCTCTCACAACAAAGGCCTCAGCTGATCCCCAGGTGCTACTATGAACAAGCAATAAGTCAGTTACTGCTGGAAGGCCCAAAGCTGGTGATAACCTGTGCTCTATTCACCACTGCAAACAAAACTATGCAGCACACCAGGGTGAGCTCCCTCCACGTGCCAGGGACTCTGCTAAGACATGTTTCATATTGCACCTTTTTAAATCCCCCCCAAATCTTATATATCATTTCCATTCAACACACCAGATTATTAAGGAGAAGGAGAATCAGGTAAAACCAATGAGTAAAAATAATCTTGCTGTAACCACATAACAAAAGAATAAAAAAGGATAACCCAACCTAAATATTTCTGTGGCATAATTTTTGAAAGAACTATTTGGAATCTTGGGTAGAAGAAAAGGGATGGGAAGTTTTCGGTTTTCTTTGTGAGTTTTGTTTTACTGTTTGTGAGAGTGAGATGAAGAAAACAAAGGAAATTTCTTTGCAAATAAACTGTTGCAACTGTCCTGCCAGCTTTTTGTAAAACAAAACAAAACAGAAGAAAAAAAAAGATGAAGAAGAAAGAAGGAAAAAAGGGAACTAAATCAGTGTTTCAGAAAACAGGCATAGTCCAGGAGAATAGTGTCATAGTCTAGGAGAGAAAAGAAATAGATATACGAAATTGCTATACTTCATTTTGCTTAGATTCTGCGTGCATCTGGGTAACCTGTATTGTGTCTTGCCACAGAATGTAACGATTATAACAGTGGCTAACATTTGTTGACCACTTATATTGTGCAGAGATCTTTACATTCATTTCCTCATTTAATCCTGTTAAATGATAAACACTGGCATATTAAAATTTTTAAGAGATTATTTGAGCAAAAATTGATCAAATTGGGTAGCGCCAAACTGGAAGTGGTTAGGAGCACTCCTCCAACAGAGGCCAGGGGCAGACATATAGAGAAAGTGCAAAAGCAAAGAAAGGAAATTATTTGGACATAGCTTAAAGCCCAGCCGGCCATTTGGAACTGGCTGTCCTTAGCATTCTGGTGCTGTAACCCTGAGGCTGTTACAGGCTTAGACTTTGATTTGCTGATGGCACCATGGCATTAGAGCCACTTCTGTCTAACGGCCTCCTTGTTTAATTAATTTAACTATTTTAACAGCAACACGGAGGGGTATGTGTATATTTTTAAAACCATTTTATCACCATGTATGTGCTTTTTCCAACATTTGTACAGCTGAGGAGATCAAGTCTCAGGGACGTTAGAAATCTGGATCAGCAGCAAGTAAGTGGCTGCAGTGATACCTTTCTGACTGGAGAACCCACTAACTCAATCACTCTGCCAACATTCCTACAGAATTTATATCTACAAAGCACCTACCCAGCCCTCAATTCACACGCCCATCATAACTGTGCATGTAGTATGTCAGTCAGCACTTTGCAGATGAGGCTCAGAGAACTTGGACAACTTCTCCTGATTACACAGCAGGTAAATGGGGAAACCAAGGCTTGAACTCCTGATAACAGACACTGGGCTTTTGCTACATAAACCCCACTGATGCTGCATTTAAGAAAAAAAATACAAGTTTGTCAGTCAGATACTTTAAAGATACAAACATCAAACATGACTGACTATGGGCACAGGCAGATGATAATAAAAATGTTTGGCTGAAGGAATCATTTCTATGAGACAACAGTAATACAAATCCAAGAGCAACCTTGGGAAAAAGTTTCTGGCTGACAGAAGAGCAGATCAGTACCAAGTTTTTGGAATGCTATTCAGCAATATATACAGAGAGTTTTAAGTATACAGACTCTTTGGCCCAATAATTTTATTTCTACTTTACAATGGCATCTGGCTAGCAGCCCCAACCAGAGCTGCTGCCATTAAAATGCACATGAAGTCAGAGAAAAAGAGGAAAACCTCCATCAACACTGAAAATTAAGCCTGAAAGAAACAACCAGAAAACTTGGAAATCCCACTCTGTAGCATGGGCATTGCTTTTTGAAGTAACCAAAAATGTTGCTTTGTACCTATGTGAGGACTAAAAGAAAGTCCAAGCAATCACATGTCAGGACATGCGAGAGGGTCTGATAGTGGCATGGTGCACCTGGGAGGTGAAGCACTCATCTGAAGACAGTGGGAGCTATAGGCAGGAGGAGGAGTAAGAGAGCAATGCATGCTGGACTCTAGAATGTCAAAATGGCTTCCATCAGTTCCCAGTGTCAAAGGGCAAGGTGGTGAGGGAGGAGAACACTCTACCCCCAACCTGACAGAGCCTCTCTACTTAAAAGTCAAACCCAGGGCTTCCCTGATGGTGCAGTGGTTGAGAGCCCGCCTGCTGATGCAGGGGACACAGGTTCGTGCCCTGGTCCGGGAGATGCTGTGGAGCGACTAGGCCCTTGAGCCATGGCCGCTGAGCCTGCGCGTCCAGAGCCTGTGCTCCACAACGGGAGAGGCCACAACAGTGAGAGGCCCATGTACCGCAAAAAAAAAAAAAAAAAAAAAGTCAAACCCATGTGGAGCTTTCCTTATGAGGAGAATTCAAGGGAAAAGTCAGGCTAGTGCTGCTGAAAAACTCTACAGAACAACCAAAAAAGAATCTTAACCAGGTAACTCAGAGAAGAAGTTACTTCCTTAAAAAGAATTATGACAGGAACCAGAAGAAAATTTTAGAAAGCTGTTTGGTATCTTTTGTGGGATAAATAAAAAAGACATGGTTGTTTTGAAATGAGGTGAGCATTGTGGGGCGGGGTGTGGAGGAGAAGCCATAAAAGAGAACAGGATGAAATGAAAAGAGAAAAGAGTAAGATGAAAGAAGAGGATCACAGAAAACAACAGAGGCATGGCTACAGTGTACTGAGAAGGCAAAAACTGAGAGACCAAGAATTTTACACCAACTCAAAATGTCATTCATTTCTGAACACAAGAGACAGATATTCTCAGAGTTGTAAGTCGTCAGAAAATATATATTTTTAAAAATATTTTTTGATGGATACAAAGGGGGAAAGAGGGAGTGCGAGGATTTGGGAGATTGGGATTGACATATATACACTATTGATACTAAGTGTAAAATAGGTAACGAATGAGAACCTACTGTAGAGCACAGGGAACTCTACTCCATGCTCTGAGGTGACCTAAATGGGGAGGAAATCCAAAAAAGAGGGGATATATGTATACGTAGAGCTGATTCACTTTGCTGTATAGTAGAAACTAACACAACATTGTAAAGCAAAATACTCCAATAAAAATTAATTAAAAAAATTTTTTTTGGAGACACACACAAGCTAACAGAGAGGTAAGACTCCAAGAATGAAGAAGTCAGGGTATAAAAGGTCCAGTGCTAACTACTGAAATGTAGTAAACATACAGCTCAGTTAAAAGGTTGTAAATATGGTTATAAAACAAAACAATTATTTTAAAAAAGTATTAAAATTAACAAATATAAGGCAAACTATATGACTATATTAAGTCCATGTAAGAGGAGGAAAGGAAATTAGGGAGAAAGTAAAGGGTGTTAAATTCTCAGTGTAAAATGTTTGATTCCCCAGATTCCCCAGGTTTGGAGTCAAGAAAGTTCAGTGACTCCCAGGCTGTCATTTTACAGAATATGATACTAAGGTCCAGAAAGAAGAAGGGCATGGCCCAGTGTCATAAACCTACTTCAGATATTGTGAAAATACAGCACTTCCTTAATTTTCCGCCTTCAGTTTAGTGCCACATTCAGTTTAGTGCCAGGATTTCTGGAGAAGAAAAGAATAAGAGACTTGCTTTTATTGATCTCTATGAAATCAGTGAAGAAGACTTAATAGAATGAGAAGTTCTGTCGTCAATGTTAACAAATGCAACAAGAAATGCTCTTCATAATTTACTTTGTTTTAACTTAGAAACAGATCAATTAAAAACAATGTTTCCACTATCAAAAAACTTTCAGGATCCAGCAAGTATAACTTCTACTTTTTTTTCCCCCTTTTACCCCCTACCCCCACCCTTCATATTACAGAAAAATGCTTTCACTTTTCTCACAAGATACTTCCTTTAGGAATTGAAGGAAATATTACCTATGACTTAGAATGTATTAGCATAGGATCACTTCCTTATAAAAAATACATCCTCACTTGCTGAAACACATTTCAACTATAATTGTTACTTGCATTACTTTGATGGTCAGGATTAATGAAGATACTTTCATTCTCAATTAAGAATATGCAAATAAGCCTTATTTTGGGACTCATCAATGAGTCCAAGAGTACTTCAAAATAGTTCATGTCTATTCTTAGATTGGAAGAATCCACATTGTGAAAATGACTACACTACCCAAAGCAATGTACAGATTCAATGCAATACCTATCAAACTACCAATGGCATTTTTCACAGAACTAGAACAAAAAATTTCACAATTTGTATAGAAACACAAAAGACCCCGAATAGCCAAAGCAATCTTGAGAAAGAAAAACAGAGCTGGAGGAATCAGGCTCCCTGACTTCAGACTATACTACAAAGCTACAGTAATCAAGACAGTATGATACTGGCACAAAAAGAGAAATATAGATCAATGAAACAGGATAGAAAGCCCAGAGATAAACCCACGCACATATGGTCACCTAATTTACGACAAAGGAGTCAAGAACATACAATGGAGAAAAGACAGCCTCTTCAATATGTGGTGCTGGGAAAACTGGACAGCTATATGTAAAAGAATGAAATTAGAACACTCCCGAACACCATATACAAAAATAAACTCAGAATGGATTAAAGACCTAAATGTGAGGCCAGACACTATAAAACTCTTAGAGGAAAACATAGGCAGAACACTCTATGACATAAATCACAGCAAGATCCTTTTTGACCCACCTCCTAGAAAAATGGAAATAAAAACAAAAATAAACAAATGGGACCTAATGAAACTTAAAAGCTTTTGCACAGCAAAGGAAACCATAAACAAGACAAAAAGACAACACTCAGAATGGGAGAAAATATTTGCAAACAAAGCAACTGACAAAGGATTAATCTCCAAAATATACAAGCAGCTCATGCAGCTCAATATCAAAAAAAACAAACAACCCAATCAAAAAATAGGCAGAAGACCTAAATAGACATTTCTCCAAAGAATATATACAGATTGCCAACAAACACATGAAAGGATGCTCAACATCACTAATCATTAGAGAAATGCAAATCAAAACTACAATGAGGTAACACCTCATACCAGTCAGAATGGGCACCATCAAAAAATCTACAAACAATAAATGTTGGATAGGGAGTGGAGAAAAGGGAACCCTCTTGCATTGTTGGTGGGAATGTAAATTGCTACAGACACTGTGGAGCACAGTATGGAGGTTCCTTAAAAAACTAAAAATAGAACTACCATACGACCCAGCAATCCCACTATTGGGCATATACCCTAAGAAAACCATAATTCAAAAACAGTCATGTACCACAATGTTCACTGCAGTTCTATTTACAATAGCCAGGACATGGAAGCAACTTAAGTGTCCATCAACAGATGAATGGATAAAGAAGATGTGGCACATATATACAATGGAATATTACTCAGCCATAAAAATAAACGAAAGTGAGTTATTTGTAGCGAGGTGGATGGACCCAGAGTCTGTCATACAGAGTGAAGTAAGTCAGAAAGAGAAAAATACCGTATGCTAACACATATATATGGAATCTAAAAAAAAAAAAAAGGTTCTGAAGAACCTAGGGGCAGGACAGGAATAAAGACACAGGCGTTGAGAATGGACCTGAGGACATGGGGAGTGGGAAGGGTAAGCTGGGATGAAGTGAGAGAGTAGCACTGACATATATACATTACCAAATTTAAAATAGATAGCTAGTGGGAAGCAGCAGCATTGCACAGGGAGATAAGCTCGGTGCTTTGTGACCACCTAGAGGAGTGGGATAGGGAGGATGGGAGGGAGACGCAAGAGGGAGGGGATATGGGGATATATGTATATATATAGCTGATTCACTTTGTTATAAAGCAGAAACTCATACAACATTGTAAAGCAATTATACTCTAATAAAGATGTTAAAAAAAATAGTTCATGTCACTCAGTTTCTCATTTTCTCTAGTTCTTCTCTGGCTCTCCATTTTTAACCTCATGGGGACTTTAAAAGACATCAAATACTGCAGTATGTTTCTAATTTATTTACACTTAAATCATCAAAATGCTCTTTTGTAAGAGTCATTTGATGTCCAAGTATCCTTATGGGGCCTTTTCTTTAGCCATGTCCCTGCCCTGGAAAAAACAGGAAGTCACAATTTGCCACAATTAAAAAGACTGAGCTGGAAAACAAGGTTTGAATTCAGTCTCACATTAGTCACAGAACGCTCCTGCCTCTCTCCAAGTAGCCTTCTTGTTTTTCAAAGATGTTTCAAAACACAGCAGGTTCCTTTAAATTTAAACTTCACCAATGGAAGGTAGAGTTCATAGTAATTGCACTTGGGTTGTAGTTTACCTTCAACTTGGGTGTCCTAGGTGAGAGGGGACGGAATTATGATCCCTTAAAAGAGGAGCATAAATAGAAGGGGTAAAGAGTCTTAACTTTGCAACTGAGATATGCTGATTTCCTTTGAGCTGAATCAAAGTGGTTCACTGCCGAAATAAAATTCTAGCACAAAACTATATACTCAAGGAGAAAAAAACAGTAGAGAGAAGTTTCACGATTTTCTGTTTTTCTGCCATGAATGTAAATTAGATCTTTGGCCTATTATTAATTGTTGGTAATAAGCTAAGACAATAGCAGCTGAGGAGAAAAATGATGTCTTCTCTCAGTGTATATGGAATGTCAGTCTTTCATAAGGTTTTGTTTCAAATACCATAACCTCCAGGTGTTCTGCTTCCTGAATGAGTCTAAGATTTCCTAAGTTATCTGTCAGGATCCAATCAGGAGCCAGAAACCACACCAGTTACTCAAACAGAGATAATTCAAGATAAAGGATTGCTAAATATGCATAAATTGGTTAACTGGGTAACAGAACAAGCAGGAAGAGGACCCAAAGGTATCAAAGAGGTAGCAATTTCAAGCAGCAGTTTTCACTCCTCAGGTTGAGGGAACAAGGGAAGAGTTGGGAAATATTAAAACACAGATGCCCATGGAAACCACACTCAAGATTCCTAAGGAGGGGTTACTATGGCAGAAATGAGGTTTGCAGGCTCCCATCCCAGTTCCACAATGTGGGGTATAGAAGGGTGGGTTTGGAGATGAGAGACAATACTTAATAATTGGTCCTCTGAAATATAAAGTAATTTAGGAAGGTGCTTGAGCAGCCTGAGAGTTATTATTCCCATTTTATTCATAAAAAAGCAGACTGGAAAAGTGAGTGCTGGAACTGAGTCAAATACCCAGTAATAATAATATCAATATTTACCAAATGCTATGTGCCACATACGATTCTAAGTGACTTACAGGTGTTAATTCTTTACAATAACATTTACGTCTTTCTGTGAGGTAGGTACTATAATTAGCATTCTTCTACTTGTGAGGAAACTGAAGCACAGTTGCTTAGCAAATAAGAGATGAATGGGAATTGAAGCTCAAGCAGTCTAACTCTGAAACCTACCATCTTAACCATTACGTAATTCCACCACTCTAGTATCCGTCCTCATGTATCATGCTGCTTCATTGAAATAAAAATAGCTACTTACAGCCAATTAGCTATGACAAGGCCCTGTTCTAAGAGCATATGTATATTTTCTAAATTCTCAGAGCAACTCTTTGAAGTAAGTACTATTATTTCCTTTGCTTTACAAATGAGTAAACTGAAGCACAAAGAAGATACTTAGAGCCCAAAGACTCAGGCCTAGCAAGAGGCTGAGCTGTGATTGAATCCAGAGTGTCTGGCCAGAGAGCTCATGATTTCAACCACAATACTAGAATGCATGATAAATTAAGCCTCAGTAATGCAGAATTTATGGCATCTCTCCTTGAAAACCCTTTGGCTAGTTACAGTAAATGGGCCATTTACTCCCATCTTTTTTAGATAATCAAAGTCCCATCTTTTCTAGACATATTCCATAATGCAGACTTTTACCAATCAGGATTGCTCTTTGTTTCAGATTCTTGATGAGAATTAAAGAAGTTTTGCTTTATGTCATGGTCCATGAAAAGGGAGTTTCACTAAAGATTATGCATTTAAGAAAACTGAAAAGGTCTGAGTCAGTGTTTCTTTAAATGTATATATGGACACATATTATGCAAGCACAGATAGCTAATAATTCATTTCCTTGACAAAATATGTGATTTTTATATATTTCTGTTCTCTCTGATTATTTTTTTATTTCCTTGAGTCGTATTACTATGTTATAATGAAAAGCTGGTCTGTGAAACTTTCAAGAAGGAAAATTTTGTGACATTATTTCCTTTTCCAAAAGAATTGCTTTTTATTATTTTGCAAGAAGAACATATTTCTCTAAAGCCTTCTAAATATTATTTATTTGTTAAAACTTTATTTACACACATCATCTCAGAAATCCATCCACTCTCTAAAGTGAGGTTATACTTATTTAATCATACATATTACATTCAAACTATTAAAATAAAAATAATTTTTTTTAATGAAGGCAAAGTGAAACATCCTTTTATAACTAAAATGCAATAGGCACAAATAAGAACTTTATTAAGACTAAATAGTGATAATAAAAAAATAAAAAGACACAGGAAAGAATATAAGGCTGCTAAAAATCAACAATAAGACCATGTCAATTACCAGCTCTTTTATATATACTGCATTCATTGTAGTGGAAGTGTTCTTTGCAGAAAAGTGAGAAGATCCATTATATTACAAAAAATACAATAAAGAAGAAGAAGAAGGTGAAGGAAAAGAAGAAGGAGAAGAGGAGGAGGGTGAGGAGGAGGAGAAGGAGAAGAACGTGAAAACCACCCACACTCCAGAAAAAAACACTAGAAAATTTAAAGTACCCTTCTAATCTCTTGTCTGTGCACATACATACATGCACATAAATAAATGCATAGTTTCCCTTTTCAAAATTTAACGCACACTGAACATACTGTTTTGCAACCTGCCAGATCTTCTTAAGCCCTGAAATTCATAACTCAAGCCCTTGAGGCAAACTCTGAAAGAAACGGAGGAACAGGCTTGAATAGCAATCTTATAAGAAAAAGAAAGGGAAGGAAAAGTGGAAGGCAAATGAGATCAAAGAAGACAGAGGATATGGAGCTGAAAGGATATCACAAAGGAAGCAAAAGATAAAGACGGACTTTTTCAATTTAAACTTCATTTTCTAATTTTCTTAATTGCATCAACATTGCACTATTGTGTGTTTTTTGGAAATTCTACTCCTCTTCCTCCCCCTTCTCTGTGGCTGGGGTAGTTCACAGCACAGTGTAGAGATGCCAACCGCTGGAGCCAAATTCAATTCCAAATCCAAACATAAGCAATGTTTGCAAATCGAGACTCCTTTGAGGTTCACCCAACTCCAATTTTACCAATTCCCTTCTGGGAAACATTTCCCTTTGAAGCTTCTGTGTACCCAAGTGCATTCTGGGATGCAGGTTTGAGTTTCTAGTGTGGGGCAATTTATGTATAGAATGAATATGCTCTGTACCTAACCTTCTCATTACTTTAGGTGCACACAATTTGTGACAATGTATATAGTAAAGTCAGTACTTGAAGGCATGGCTGGAAAACATTTTTGTTCATGTGCATCTAAGTTAAAATTCAAAAGGCAAATTGAGAATACTGAATTAGCCCAGATGTTGTAAAGTTAATATGCATGTTGATTTCTCCAGAAATGCTCCTTAGCTTTAAAAAAATGAGACGGGAGAACTTGAAATGAAGCTGATTTTAAAATGGTAGTTTTAAAACTATTAATTGTGTCAAGCATTGTGTCCTAGATAAATGCTACAGGCCACAACTTGAAATGCTTACAAAAAAATTTTTTTTTCCTGAAGAAAATAGCCTACAAAGTATGTGGCTTGGAGTATGTTTCTAAGTAGACTTGGAAAGAGAGGAGCGTAGTTGATCATGTCTAAGGGAATCTACCTACCCTGAAAGGCCTGAAAGCACAACTGGAAAAATAAATAAGGGCTGAAAATTGTGCCTGTGCTGAGAATTACATGCTGACAAAGCCCACGTGTGGGGTGGAGGGGTGGTGCAGTGGTCAGCGGCATTCACCAGTGGTTACATTATCATTTTGTGGGTGAGGTGAATCCAAGGAGAAGTCTTTAAACCCAGCTAGGAACCTGAGCTCCCTGTTTTCCTAGCCTTCTGGGAGGCATCTTCCCTCTCCCTTTACACCAGGTCAAAATGACTCGAGACCAAACAAGACAAGGTGTTGACATCTTCAATCTGGGTCTCGGTTGACTCCATTCTTAATCCCTCCTACCCTGTATACCTGTTTCAATGTCTCCTCTCAGATGAAACTTCTAGGAAGCTGAGAGTTTGTCTCCTTGTTTAACGCTTAAGCACTACTCCCCAGGGCCTCATCATGATGTCATACACCCAATGTATACTCAGGAAATATTTGAGAAGAATGGCCTCCATTATCATTTCCTTCTTATACTACTGAGAACACATTTGGGAGTGGGCCTGCAGAATTATGTCTCCTGAGGCTCTGAGAGTCTTTATTTTATAATCAATTATTTTGCATTATCCTAGGCAGTTTCATTTGGCTGTTTGGTTGCAAATAAATACTATCTGGTTGACCCACCATCATGAAATTTTCCAAAACACATCAATATTTAGAAAATAAATACCTATTGTTTACATTATCCTGCTTTCCTCCCTTTGTAGACCCTAGCATTTGCATGTCAATTTGGAATCTCCATCCTAACAAAAATCCCCATGTTGCCCACATTGGCGTTTTCATTATTAATCTCCCTGGGCTTCCCCCAAAGAAATATGCTTTTGATACAACATATATTCGTAAAATAATGGTGTGTACACAGCATCTTCTAAACAAATGTATTGAGCAAATTGAAGTGTACTTTTATGACCAGAAGAATCACCATCCCCTTAAAAAACTATACTAAGCTTGTCCTATTCACCAAGATGTGAAAGGTGAGGTCCCTTTACCATCCTAAGCAGACTATACATACATTTTTTGCTTAGAACTGTATCCATATAATCCTATTATGAACTGAATAAAATGTGTATGGCTCCAAGTTTTACTTCAATTAGGCAAGAAAACATAAGAGGACAGATGACAAGATTGTTGATGAGTGGATTCCGACGTATTAATATGAAGTAAGGCAACTAAACCACACAAGATGAATGATAATATAATATATGGCAGTCAGTGTTATTCTCTCTACAAAAATCAGTCCATATGAGACAGTTCCAGGACACAGAAAGAATGACAACTTTAGCTCAAAAGTCCTAGGTTCCTTCCTGTTTCTGGTCCAGCACATAAGGAGCTTAAAAGTTGCCACTCCATGACAACAGTAAGTGAAAAGCTGAACAAACTGAAAAACCAACAACTCTTCTTAGCTCTCTCAGAGAAGAGAGGTCACAGGGTAAACTGCTGTCTCCTAAATTAAAGAGACAGATAGGTGGATACAGAGCATCACAACTTGCCAGAACAGAAACCTCTTTGGAAACCAGTACTAAGGTAGAAAAGTCTGAATTGTAATTGATGAATTTCTGGAGGTTCAGTGTGAACAACTCTGAGAGTTAAAACACCAGGAGGACACAGTTATAGGGAAGCCTCAATACTTCGGTGAGTTTTACTTTTGAGCTCTATAAGGTTTTCACAGTGAATATCAGAGAAAAATCCTCTTATGCCTCTGGCAGAAAGGGGGGAAATGGACAAATTTGTTGAAAGATTCAATCAGCCAAAACTCACAAAAAATAACTAGACAATCTGAATAGGCTTATATCTATTAAAGAGATTGAATCAAAAATTAATAACGTTCCAAAGCTAAAAGCTCCAGGCCCAGATGTGCACACTGGTGAATTTTACCAAACACTTAAGAAAGACACAACAATTCTCCAAAATATCCTCCAGAAAAAAGAAGAGAGAATACTTTCTAATTTATTCTATGAGGACAGCACTATCCTAGTAACAAAGCCAAAGACATTACAAGAAAAGAAAGCTTCAGACCAATATTTCTCATAAACATAGATGCAAAAATCCTCAATGAAATATTAGCAAGTCAGATTCAACAATGTATAAAAAGAACTATACACCAGGCTACCATGATCAAGTAGAATTTATCCCAAGGCTGGCTCAATATTTCAAAATCAATTAATGTAATCTACCACACAGACTAAAAAAGAAAAACCACATGATCATATCAATAAATGCAGACAAAGCATCTGGCAAAATCTATCATCCATTCATGATTTTTTAAAAAACTCAGCAAACTGGTAATATAAGGGAAATTCTTCAACTTGATAAAGAACACCAACAAAAACCTACAGCTAACACCATACTTAAATGGTGAGCTTTTCTGCTAAGATCAGAAACAAGGCAAGGATGTCTCCTTTCACCACTGCTTTTCAACATCAAACTAGAAATTGTAACTAATGCAATGAAACAAGAAAAGGAAATAAAAGGTATAGAGTGGGAAGGAAGAAATAGAATTATCTTTGTTCACAGACAATATGATCGCCTATGTAGAAAATCAAGAAGAATTGACAAGAAAAACCTGCTAATAATTATAAGTGATTATAATAAGGTTGTAGAATACAAGTGTAATATAGAAAAGTCAATCACTTTCTATATTCCAGCAATGAACAAGGAATTTAAAATTAAAAACACACTACCATTTATATTAGCACCCCAAAATGATATACTTAGGTATAAATATAACAAAATATATATAAGATCTATATGAAAAAAACTATAAAACTTTAATAAAAGATATCAAAGGAGTACTAAATAAATGGACAGACATTTCATATTTCTGCACAGGAAGATATTGTCAAGGTGTCAGTTCCTCCCAACTTGATCTATAGATTCAATACAATCCTAGTCCAAAGTCCTAGCAAGTTATTTTGTGGATGTTAACAAAATGATCCTAAAGTTTATATAGAGAAGGAAAATACCCAGAATAGCCAACTCACTATTGACGGATAAGAACAAAGGTGGAGGACTGACATTATTCTGACTTTTAAGACTTACTATAAAGTTACAGTAATCAAGGCAGTGCGGTATTGGTGAAAGAACAAACAAATAGACCAATGGAACAGAACAGAGAGCCCAGAAACAGACCCACATAAATACAGTCAAATGACCTTTCACAAAGGAACAAAGGCAATACAATGGAGCAAAGACAATCTTTTCAACAAATTGTGATGCAACAAGTGGACATGAACATGTGAAAACTGAATCTAGATACACACCTTACACCTTTCACAGAAATTAATTCAAAATGGTCCATCGATGTGAGTGGGGTATTTAAGACTCCTACTATTATTGTATTACAGTCAGTTTCTCCCTTGATGTCTGTTTACATTTGTTTTATGTATTTAGGTGCTCCTATATTGGGTATATATATGTTAATGAGTGTAATATCCTCTTGCATTGATCCTTTTTATCATTATATAGTGTCCTTTTTTATCTTTTGTTATGGCCATTGTTTTAAAGTCTTTTTTGTCTGATATGAGTATTGTGACCCCCACTTCTCATTTCTGTTTGCATGAAGTAGATTTTCCCATCCCCTCACTTTCAATATATGTGTGTCCTTCACCTTAACATGGGTCTCTTGTAGGCAGCATACTGTAGGCTCTTGGTGTTTTTTGGGGTTTTTTTGCAGTATGCGGGCCTCTCACTGTTGTGGCCTCTCCCGTTGCAGACCACAGGCTCTGGACGTGCAGGCTCAGCGGCCATGGCTCACGGGCCCAGCCGCTCTGCGGCATGTGGGAGCTTCCCAGACCAGGGCATGAACCCATGTCCCCTGCATCGGCAGGTGGACTCTCAACCACTGCGCCACCAGGGAAGCCCTAGGCTCTTGTTTTTCTATCCAATCTGCCACTCTGCGTTTTTTGATTTGAGTATTTAGTCCATTGATATTTAAGGTAATTATTGATAGATATGTATTTATTGCCAATTTAAACCTTGTTTTCCAGTTAATTTTGTACTTCTTCTTTGTCCCTTTCTTTTTGTGGCTGGATGGTTTTCTTTTGTATTATGCTTATGTTCTCTTCCTTTTGTTTTTTGTGAATCTAGTGTATGTTTTGATTTATAGTTACCCTGGTTTTCAAGTATGTTAACCCATTACTATATCTACTTGCTTTAGACTGGTAGCCATATAGGCTAAAACACATTCTAAAAAGAAATATACATTTCCTTACTCTCCTCCCTAACAATTTATGTTAACAATTTTACATCTTCATGTTTATCCTTTTGCTGCTCATTGTAGTTATCATCACTTTCACAAAATTTTTTTGGTTTTTTTAAAGATCTGTGTACTGGTTTATTTAAATGATTTACTTTCCAATTGTGATTTTCTTCCAGACAGAAAATCAATAAGGCAACAGAGATCCTAAATGACACAACAGAACAGTTAGACTTAACTGATATTTTTAGGACATTACATCAAAAAAAAAAAAAACAGAATACATATTCATTTGAAATGCACATGGAACATTCCCTAGGACTGACCACATGCTAGGACACAAAACAAGCTTCAACCAATTTAAGAGAATAGAAATTATTTCAAGCATCTTTTCTGACTATAACGGCATGAAAGTAGAAGTCAATTACAGAAAGAGAAATGAGAAAAAAGAACAATTACACGGAGACTAAACAACATGCTACTAAAAAAAACCAATGGGTCAACAATGAAATCAGAGGAAATTAAATATCTTGACAAATGACAATGAAAACACAACTATATAAAATCTATGGGCTGCAGCAATACAGTTCTTAGAGGGAAGTTCATAATAATACAGTGTTCCTCAAAAAAAAAAAAAACATGAAAAATCTCAAATAAACAACCTAACATACCACCTAAAAGAATTAGAAAAAGAAGAACAAACAAAACCTGAAGTCAACAGAAGGAAGGAAATAATAAAGATCAAGAAGGAAATAAATATAATAGAGATTAAAAAATAGGAAAAAATTCAGTAACACCAAGAGTTGGTTCTTTGTTTTTCCTTTTTCTTTAAATTTATTTATTTATTGGCTGTGTTGGGTCTTCATTGCTGCATGTGGGCTTTCTCTAGTTGTGGTGAGAGGGGGCTACTCTTCGAGCGGGGTCTACTCTTCATTGTGGTGTGTGGGTTTCTCATTGCAGTGGCTTCTCTTGTTGTGGAGCATGGGCTCTAGACACATGGGCTTCAGTAGTTGTGGCACATAGGCTCAGTAGTTGTGGCACATGGGCTCAGTAGTTGTGGCTCGCGGGCTCTGAGTGCAGACTCAGTAGCTGTGGCACATGGGCTTAGTTGCTCTGCAGCATGTGGGATCTTCCTGGGCCAGAGCTTGAACCCATGTCCCCTGCAATGGGCAGGCAGATTCTTAACCACTGCACTACCAGGGAAGTCCCAAGAGCTGGTTCTTTGAAAGGGTAAACAACATTGACAAACCTCTGGCCAGGATCACAAAGAAGAAAAGAGAGAGGACCCAAATAAACAAAATAAGAATGAAAGAGGAGAAATAACAACCAATACCACTGAAATGCAAAGAGAGAGAGAAAGACAGACAGAACACTACAAACAGTTATATTCCAAAACACTGGACACCCTAGAAGAAATGGACACGTTTCTAGCCCACCAAAACTGAATCAAGAAGAAATAGATATTTTGAACAGACCAATCACTAGGAGTGAAATAGCATCTGTAATAATAATAATAATAAAAACACCCTGCAAACAAAAGTCCAGGACCAAATGGCTTCACTGGGGAATTCTACCAAATATACAACAAAGAAATTGTACCAATCCTTCTCAAACTATTCCAAAAGATTGAAGAGGAGGGAACACTCCTAAAGGTGTTCTGTGAAGCCACCATCATCCTGATAGCAAAAGCAGACAAAGACACCACCAAAAAAGAAAATTACAGGCCAATATCTTTAATGAATATAGATGCAAAAATTCTCAACAAAATATTAACAAAGCCAAGCCCAACAACACATAAAAAAGATCATACACCACGATCAAGTTGCATTCATCCCACGGTCACAAAGATGTTTCAACATATGCACATCAATCAATGTAATACATCACGTCAACAAAAGAAAAGACAAAAACCATGTGACCATCTCAATAGATGCAGAAAATGTATTTGATAAAATTCAACAACAATTCATGATAAAAACTCTTACTAAAGTGGGTACAGAGGGAACATATCTCAACATAAGGAAAGTTATCTGTGACAAACCCACAACCAACATAATACTCAATGGTGAAAAGTTGAAAGCGTTCCTACTAAAATCTGGAACAAGACAATAATGCCCACTCTCACCACTTCTATTCAACATAGTATTGGAAGTCCTAGCCACAGCTATCAGAAAAGAAAAAGAAATAAAAGGCATTCAAATGGGAAGAGAAGAGATGAAACTGTCATTATATGCAAACGACACAATACTACATATAGAAAACCCTAAAGACTCCACACAAAAACTACTAGAACTGATAAACAAATTCAGCAAGGTTGCAGGATACAAGATTAACATACAGAAGTCTGTTGCATTTCTTTCCACTGACAAATATCAGAAAGGGAAAGTAAAAAGAAAAAAAAATCCCTTTTAAAATCACATCCAAAAAAATAAAATACTTAGGAATAAATCTGACCAAGGAGGCCAAAGACTTATATGCTGAGAACTATAAAACATTGATAAAGGAAACTGAAGATGATTCAAAGAAATGGAAAGATATCCCATGCTCCTGGATTGGAAGAATTAATATTGTCAAAATGGCCACACTACTCAAAGCAATCCACAGATTTAATGTGATCCCTATCAGATCCATGACATTTTTCACAGAACTAAGAAAAATAATCCTAAAATTTATATGGAACCACAAAAGACCCAGAATTGCCACAGCAATCCTGAGGAAAAAGAACAAAGCTGGAGGCATAACCCTCACAGACCTCAGACAATACTACTAAACTACAGTAGTCAAAACGGCATGGTACTGGCACAAAAACAGACACATAGATCAATAGAACAGAAGAGAGAACCCAGAAATCAACTCACACACCTATGGTCAATTAACCTTCAACAAAGGAGGCAAGAATATACAATGGAGAAAAGACAGTCTCTTCAGAAAGTGGTGTTGGGAAAGCTGGACAGCTGCATGTAAATCAGTGAAGTTAGAACACAGCCTCACATCATACACAAAAATAAACTCAAAATGACTTAAAGACTTAAATATAAAACATGACACCATAAAAATCCTAGAAGAGAACATAGGCAAAATATTCTCTTACATAAATCATAGCTATATTGTCTTAGATCAGTCTCCCAAGGCAAAAGAAGTAAAAGTGAAAATAAACAAACGGGACCTAATCAAATACAGCAAGGGAAGCCGTAAACAAAATGAAAAGACAACCTATGGAATGGAAGAAAATATTTGCAAATTATGTGACTGACAAGGGCCTAATTTCCAAAATATACAAACAGCTCATATAATTCAATAACAAAAAAAACCCCAAACAATCCAATCAAAAAAAGGGCAGAAGACCTAAATAGACATTTCTCCAAAGAAGACATACAGATGGTCAATAGGCACATGAAAAGATGTTCAGCATCAATAATTATTAGAGAAATGCAAATCAAAACTACAATGAGGTACCACCTCACACCAGTCAGAACGGCCAGTATTAAAAAGTTTACGAATGACAAAGGCTGGAGAGGGTGTGGAGAAAAGGGAACCATCCTACACTGTTGGTGGGAATATAAATTGTTGTAGCCACTACAGAAAGCAGTATGGAGGTACCTGAAAAAAACTAAAAGTAGAGTTGCCATATGATCCAGCAATCCCACTCCTGGACATATATCCAGAGAAAACTCTAATTCAAAAAGACACATGTACCCCAATGTTCAAAGCAGCACTATTTACAATAGCCAAGATATGGAAGCAACCTAAATGTCCATCAACAGATGAATGGATAAAGAAGATGTGGTATATATACACAATGGAATACTATTTACCCACAGATAATAATGTCATTTGCAGCAATATGGATGGACCTAGAGATTATCAAACTAAGTGAAGTAAGTCAAACAGAGAAAGACAAATGCCATATGATATCACTTATATGTGGAATCTAAAATATGACACAAATGAACTTATCTACAAAACAGAAACAGACTGACAGACACAGAAAACAAACTTATGGTTACCAAAGGGGAAAGGGGGTGAGGAATGGATAGACCAGGAGTTTGGAATTAACAGATACAAACTACTATATATAAAATAAATAAACAACAAGATCCTACTGTATAGCACAAGGAACTATATTCAATATTGTGTAATAAACCATAATGGAAAAGAATATGAAAAAGAATACATATACATATGTAAAACTGACTTACTTAGCTGTACCCCAGAAACTAACATAACATTGTAAATCAACTATACTTCAATAAGAAAAAAAAAAGGATCATAGGCCTAAATGAAAAGTGCAAAACTACAAAACTCTTCAAAATAACAAAGAAAACCTATATGACCCTGAGGATGGCAATGACTTTTTCAATATAACACCAAGGCACAATCCATGAAAGAAAAAAATGATAAGCTGGAATTCATTAAAATTAAAAACTTCTGCTACATGAGAGAAAACGTCAAGAGAATGAGAGGAAAAGCCACAGACTGGGAGAAAATAGTTATAAAAGACACAGCTGATTAAGGACTATTTTCTAAAATATACAATACTTAACAATAATAAATTGAACAGCCTGGTTTAAAATTGGGCAAAAGACCTGAACAGAGGGACCTTCCTGGTGGCGCAGTGGTTAAGAATCCGCCTGCCAGTGATGGGGACACGGGCTCGATCCCTAGTCCAGAAAGATTCCCACATGCCGCATGCACCACAACTACCGAGCCTGCGTTCTAGAACCTGAGCCACAACTACTGAAGCCCGTGTGCCTAGAGCCCACACCACAATGAAGAGTAACCCTTGCTCTCCGCAACTAGAGAAAGCCCAGGTGCAACAACGAGGACACAACGCGTCCAAAAATAAATAAATAAATGTATTTTTTTAAAAAAAGACCTGAACAGATACCTCATCAAAGAAGATATACAGATGGCAAGCAAGCATATGAAAAGATGGGCAATATCGTTTGTCATTAGGGAACTGCAAACTAAAAAAACAATGAGATACCATTACACACCTATTAGAATGGCCAAAATCTGGAACCCTGACACCATCAAATGCTGGCAAGAATATGGAACAACAGGAACTATCATTCATTGCTTGTGGGAACAAAATAGTAGTACAGACACTTTGGAAGACAGTTTGGTAGTTTCTTACAAAACTCAACATACTCTTACCATATAATGTAGCAATCATACTCTTAGTTATTTACCCAAAGTTGAAATTTATGTCCATACAAAAACCTGCACATGGATGTTTATAGCAGTCAGTCTCATAATTGCCAAAACTTGAAAGCAACAAAGCTGTCCTTAAGCAGATAAATAAACTGTGGTACATCCAGATGATGGAATATTATTCAGCACTAAAAAGAAATGTGCTCTCAAACTCCGAAAAGACATGTAGGAAACTTAAATACATATTACTAAGTTAAAGAAGCTGATCTGAGAAGCCTACATTTTATATGATTATAAGTTATGACATTATGGAAAAGGACAAACTATGGAGATAATAAAAATGTTAGTGGTTTCCAGGGGTTAGAGGAGAGGGAAGAATGAATAAGCACAGCACAGAGGATTTGGGGAGCAGTGAAACTATTCTGTAAGATACTACAAGGGTGGATACATATCATTATACATTTGTCAAAACCAAACAATGTACAAAACCAAGAGTGATCCCTTAGGTAGAATATAGACTTTGGGTAATAATGATGTGTCAAGGTAGCTCAATTGTAACAAATGTACCACTCTGGGGCAACCAAGGATGTTGACAGTGGGAAAGATTGCACGTGTGTGGGGACAGGGAGTATATGAGAAATCTCTGTACTTTCTGTTCAATTTTGCTACGAACCTAAAACTACTCTAAGAAATAAAGTTTACTAATTTAAAAAAAAGTCTTGGGTTTGAGTCCTGACACTGCTGCTTACTGCTTAAGTTGCCCTGAGATAATCAACTTATTAGGCCTTGTAAACTGCTGGTACAAATTAGCATGAACTCCAAGAAAATCCCAAACAAAAGCTGATGAAACTTTGTTGGATGCCAAGGAAGCAGCTGACACCATAAACACTGTGAGAGCTTTGCTGGCATGCCTCCCTCTACTGTGCTGCCAAATGCTCTTGATGGGGGTACCTGGCATTGCAGTGAGGAAACCAGTGGGAGAGAAGAGGCCATCCTATAACCTGTCTCTGGACTAAAACAACGGGATACCTTTGGAGAACTACTCTTGCAGGACGCCACCAAGTTTAAGTGCACATTCCATGCTATACCCCTTGGGGGAATGCAAGGCATGGCCTAGATCCTTCAGGATAAAGTATCCAGGTAACATAAGTACTGTTTTTCTTTTAAACATACCATCAATCTCTATTTCTTTAAGTCTATGGATAGAAACACAATCTTTAATTACCTTCTAAAGGTTTGTTTGTTTACTTTTGCCTCTTTATCTTTAGGGCATTTCCCAGGCAATTTTTAATGAGCCTTAAAAATGTTTCCATTATGAAGAGATGGACAACAATTGTAAAGCAAGTGTTGCCAAAAGAAGTAAGAGGACAATGACTGTTTTCCCATATTTAGGTAAAACTTGTCTCATTTTCTCCACGTTCCTTTATTACTCTAAGCAGCCTTTATATAACCCATTTTGGATAGCTCAAAAGTTCTTCCTAGTTACAAAAAAGAGTTTTTTGCCTCCTGTATAAGCGGCATGCCAGGTAAGAACAGGAAGGGGAACCCCCAATTGCCTTTGCTCACTGAGCTCACATTCCCTTGCCCCCACTGAGAAATCTGCTGTCCACTCAGACATGGGCGAGTAGGCAAGTGTTCTGCTGGGCACTCCACCTCCTGACCCCTGGACTATGGCTTGGCACTGGCCAGGCCCAACCTGGGGTCTGCCTCCGGTCCCAGTCTCTCATGCTTGGCAGAGCTATGACTTAAAGGGGAAACATATGAAAAGGGACCCTGGATTTTCCCTCAAATCCTTCACAATTAAGTTTTTTAGGAAAGACCAGAAGATCTGAGTCTGTGTACATGGGGCAAGGACATATTCATAGTAGAAATGATGTCTCTGGAGCTTGTCAACTGGAGAGGCTTCTGCTTATGGTTAACAGTCATAGCAAGATGTTTCATCCTCATTTCTAAGTTGTATTTGAAGTATAGACTTGAAAATTTACAAACTGATGCTCAGAAATATCTTCAGGATCAAACTGACCTTCAAATTGAAAGGATTCCATTTCAAATTAGGAATTATGTATATTTTTTAAAATATTTATCTATGTATTAGCTTGGAAACATTTAAGAACTTTGAAACCATATACAAGTGGTATATTTTTCACTGGGCAGCTGGGCTGATGCTTTTTTCTGTTTCAAGAGCATTGGGAAAAAAAGATTAATTTACTCATGGATCTCTTCAAACCAACAGTAGCCTGCATGATGGTATTTCTGAACACAGCAGAGAGTAGCTGAGTCTGTAACTCTGAGGATTTTTACATATTTATAAGTTCTTGTAAAAATATTCCTTGCCCCAAACTTAAAGGTCTACTGACTCACCTACAGCTAACCAAACACCGGGATATCAGTTAGATGTTAGACTTCTAATCCCAGGAAGAAGAAAGAAAGAGTCAAAAAAAAGATGAAAGGAGGGAAGAGAAGAAGTGGGGGCAGAACAAGGGAAGAAAGAAGGAAGGAGCGATGGAGGCAGGTAGGGAGGGAGGGAAGGAAAGACGCAGGGAGGGAAGAAAAAAATGGCATCATTCAATATGTGTTTCTAAGCATACAAGTTGAGGCTAGTTTTCTGACTGGATCCAATTACTTTAAATTCAACAAATATTTATGGAGTCCATACCACATGCAAGGCATCGTGATGAAAAATCAGTAACAAAAGAGTGTCCTTAAACCTTTTTAAAATAAGATTCAATTTAAAATAAAACCTAAACAAGACACACAAATGCATGGGCATAAGTCTTCATAGCACTTGTGCATAATATAGGTACAACATGGTGTTATATAAGCCGCCAGAGGACTGAAGCTCACAAAAGTACAAATCTGAGCATTTTACTGTGCCATTTTAAAACCCTATTTGATAATAATGTAAAAGTTTAAGGCATGGAGCATACCCACCTACTGATCTACCTACCTACCTAGTTTCCTTCCTTCCACTATCTGTCCATTGATCCATCCTTCCTCTATGCCAGGGGTCCCCAACCCCGGGGCCGTGGACCGATACAAGTCCACAGCCTGTTAGGAAATGGGGCCGCACAGAAGGAGGTGAGCGGTGTGTGTGCAAACAAAGCTTCATCTGCCGCTCCCCATCACTCCCCATTGCTCGCATTACCGCCTGAACCATCCCCCACGACTCCCCGTGGAAAAATTGTCTTGCATGAAACCAGTCCCTGGTGCCAAAAACGTTGGGGACTGCTGCTCTATGCCATATTCCTCTAAAGTCAACCTGTCACCCTGACCTCAAAAACTATAATCTATTTGCCTTTTTAGCAATAGGATAGAGATCTCATCAGAAACTAGGTACTGTAGACAATTCCTGATTCCACCACCACCCCTTCCCAGTCCAAGCCCCTATCATCTCTTAGCTAAACAACTGCAGTACCCTTCTAACTGGTCTCCCCTTGCTTCTTTAAATTTATTCTCACATAGTAGCTAGAGAGAAATTTTTGAAATGTATCAGATCATGACATTCACCTTTTTAAAACCCTACAAACATTGCACTGATAATAAAACCCAGGGTCCTCATCAGAACATCAAAGGCTCCACCTAATCAGCCTCACTAACTCTCCAACCTTGTTTGTACCTTGCCCCTTCCACCACTATCTCCAGTTTTTCCTTTCCTTGAATATACCAAGCTTTTTCCTTGTTAACACCACTTGGCCCTGTTATTCCATCTTTCTCAGTTTCCTCCAGTAGTCCCCTTCTCTTTCTTCCTGGATTAGCTAAAATGTTACCTTCTCCAAACATGCTGCCTAAAGTGGACCCTGCCCTCTTTATCCATTCGTTCCTTCTCTATCACCTCTCCTTGCTCATTTTCTATACAGAACTTATGACCTTCTCAAGTCATTTTGTTATTACTCTCTCCCCTGCTGGAATGTAAGTCCTTAGAAAGATCAGCAAAATTGACAAACATATAGCTAGACTGACCAAGAAAAAAGAAAGATGATTCAAATTACTAAAATCAGGAATGAAAAGGGGAGACATTACTACTGACCTTACAGAAATAAAAAAGATTATAAGGAACTACTCTAAACAACTGTATGCCCAACAATGAGACAATCTAGATGAAACAGGCAAATTCATAGAAAAACACAAACTACCAAAACTGACTCAAAAATAAAGAAATGATCTGAACCTATAAGGAGATAGAATTATTACTGAATTCAGCTTATCTGATTTGTCAAGTACTCCTCAATGTTTCCATTTTTAAGAATTCTTCTGTGGTCAGTTGTAAAGATTTGCAAGATGGGGGCTTCCCTGGTGGCGCAGTGGTTGAGAGTCCGCCTGCCGATGCAGGGGACACAGGTTCGTGCCCCAGTCTGGGAAGATCCCACGTGCCACGGAGCGGCTGGGCCCGTGAGCCATGGTCGCTGGGCCTGCGCGTCCGGAGCCTGTGCTCCACGGCGGGAGAGGCCACAGCAGTGGGAGGCCCGTGTACCGCAAAAGAAAAAAAAAAAAAAAAAAGAAGGGTGGACAGGTAGCTCGTTTTAAAAAAAAAAAAAGATTTGCAAGATATGATGTAAAATGCTTTGCCCCTCTAGGTAGGGAGAATGATATTTCTGTGAACAACATAAAGATATGGTTATCAAAATTAAGTGCTATACTATTCCTACTGGCCATAACATTTGGTTTCCCAACCCCACCCCCAAAAGAAAAGCAAATAAGCATTTGTAATTCTCTCCCAGGTTTCAGGACCTGAAAGAATTCCAGCTGACCTAATACTTAATCTTCATAAAATCAGTAAGGTGATGGCTTTTGGAATCAAGCCTGGGATAAAATTTCAGCCTTTTTGCTTACATTGCCTGTGGGATGTAAGGACAAGTCTTTGAGAAACCATGTCCTCATTCTATGGGACAATATGGGTACAATGTGGTTTTATTCTAGAATTACAAATAATAATTGGGGTAGTATCTCAAAGTGTGTAACTTAACAATTAATGTAGCAGCTATTATTGATCATCTACCATATACCTGGTACTCTACTGGGGGATACAATTTCAAGTAAAACATGGCTTCTTCACGGAGGCGAAAGAGTGGTTGAAAAGATAACTTTCAATATTAATTAACAGTTTTTTCTTCATTTCTCTGCTTAATGTAGAATTAAAGTCTTTTAAATTAATAACACAATCAATCAATAGGCCTATAAGCCATTGTGGTTAACAGTGAAAATGACTGATGACTATTTTACAAGTGGCAAAATGCAGGTGATAAGGTTTTTATCCTCTCTTTAGAGAGGTTCTCTAGGTGTCTCTTGATAATGGAGAGTAGAAAAAAACACTATAGAAGTTGGGTTAAAATACTAATTTCCTGTATATAATGAATGAAATAAAATGAAACATGTAGAAGGACTTATACATTGCCCCCAAAATTATAATTACTGAATGAGTTTTTTAGAATGCAAATCTTTATGAACCCTCTTGAAAGTATTTCAGCAACATATTCTGAAGCTCATATTTTGCAGAAATGAAACTACAGAGACAAAGAATGTTGGCACCCAAAGACTAAAGATTAAGGAGTGGTCACAGAGCAGGGGACAGAGACTTCTTTCAAATGAGGTGTGACTGGTGGCAGAGCTCAAAGTTACAAAATATATGGCAAGATCTTTATGACCAGAGAAAATTTAAAACACCTTCCAACCCTGGAGAAAGTAATGCTTAAAGTAAGTGGCAAAGGACAATCTGCCTTGGTGAGAAGATTTCACCAGCCCCACAGACAAAGGCAAGGAAAAGAATAAAGTAAATTGGAATGTCCTGATTTCAGTTTGATGACAACTTCTGGTTATTAGAAGACATGCGTTCCTCAGAGGACTCCCAGATTTCTGAGCTGATACTTGCCCTAACTCTAAACTATATATAGCACCATCTAGTGAAATAACAGAATACTTAGGCTTTTAAAAATAAAAACTTAAGAAATGGTTAAAAATATAAATCAATGGAAGATGTAGGGTCTTAAAAGGATGGAATGGGAAAAATGAGCTTATTTTCTCACTTGAAATACACTTTTAAATTCTTAGATAATATGAGGATGCTTTTTAATTCAATCAGTCATTTGATACAGTGACCATCCTTAGGCATTGGTTTGGCATTACAGGGAGAGACATGTTGGAGTAAGGAAGAATGAAAAACACTGGCTGTGGAGGTGAGAACTGGGGCTGGGATAAGGGTGCATGAATTCCTAACTGAGAAGAGGAGAATGTACAATGGTGTGCTGGAGCCAGCTAGCACTTCTGGAGAGAGCCAATTGTGCACATCTATTCTCAACTTCTTGCTCAGTGATGTCTCATTTGTAACATGAAATTGGCCATGGTGGGAATACTGACAAAATGAAAATTGGCAAATGCTACAAATCAAGGTTACCTACCCTCAGAAAACACACTAGAACATACCAACCTCTAATCCTCCCAACTGACCACAGTCCCTATGGATGGAAGCCAGAAATAAAGTCTGGTGGTGGTCAGAGTCCCACTAGACAAAGAAATCTGAGTCTAAATGGTATATGGTTGGTGTGGTAACTAGTGGCTGCTAAGACCTTGTCAAAAATATAAAAATTGCCCAAACTGATAAAAAACAAAGCAGTTCAAGCTACTTTAACTTTCAGAAAACCACTGAAAATTCCTCCAGCACCTTTACGAAGAGATATATCCGTTGCTAAAAGAGGTAGCTAATGTGCACACAGTGCAGGAAAGGGCTTGGAGACAACAGAGCCAGGCTGTGGACTGGCTTGACTTTCTTCAACAGAGTAGCCTTGGACAGTTTAGATGTTGGGCTGGTTCTTTAACTAAAAGTCAAAATTAGACCAGTGGGGTTTTCTTTCGTTAATTAGTGGGACCCTTTCCTCAGATGACCTCTTATATGCAATACCAATACTCTATTATAAGCTTTACAGTGTCATTTAAAAGGCCAGTGCCTCTGAAAGACCTCAAGCTCCTCTGAAGACCTCAGAACACAGTGTTAAAGCCATTGAATTAGACTGTTTCCAAGAGTATATTTTCCCTTCCAGCACTGCTATTCTAAACAAGGAATTAGTTAACTATCAGCTGCATTTCTCCCCACTTCCCCTATCTAGAGGAGTGCGCCTCCTCCCCTTCTACCGAATCTAAGAGGGTAGAGGGGATAGAGTCCAAAACCCACTTCTCTCCATAGATGCGCCAAGGGCTCTGCTCCAATTCGGTTTTCAGTATGCAAACTGTTGGTCCTAGATGGGTCTTTAAGTCAGAAGAACTTGATATGGATGGAAATCATATCTGGGCAAGACTTCTCTCTCCCATTCCAAAAACATTCCAGTGTTCGGAGTCTGTATGTATAGGTGAGTTACACATGCTATTCTGAAGTGCTTTCATCTTACATGAACATGGTTTGAAAACTGTAATTTTTATCAAGAGATAATGATCAACGAGGGTTACATCTTCTTAAGCTTTTAGAAAATTAATCACAGTCAAGAACAGTAAAGATATTAGATAATTTCAGAGCTAAAATCTTTCTATGGGGTTTTTGTGGCTTTTTCACTTAAAGGTGATTTTGATTCTAAGTGACCTAAGTTCATGCAGATAAAGGTAGTGTCTCCTAACCCACAGAGTGACTAGAGGCCCACAGGCTGGCACTGAATATAAGAAGATTAACAACGGTAGTCCATGGGACAACTCTAATCTCTATAGAGTTAGAGAGTAATGAGGATTAGCTGCCAACTCGTAAAAATTGGGAAAATATCACATGAAAATTCTGATTTGTGGCTTTTCTTGGGGAAAACAAACAGGATATAGTAAACTTGGGCCTGCATTCCTATCTGGCAACCATCAACCAGACTGAGAGCTGCCATTTCCTGTTCTCCATGGTCTTCTTGCTGCCCCCTGCAACACCCATTTGGTTACCTCCCTGTCCTCACTTGAGTTTGCACTTGCTGACTTAAGGCCATGCCAGACTGAGCTGCAAGAGACACTGGGCCTTTCTGAGAAAGGTGAAGCAAATTCATAGTCATGATGCATTGAAAGTTGCTCAGCCCTGAGCCCCACCTGGGCCCTCGGCCCTGTCTGAAGGGATAGGAATGCTCCTTGCAGGCAAGAGTACACCCTATTCAATGTGCAGACTGAAAACCTGAGATGCCTTTGGAGCAAGATGGGGGGTTTGTGGTTGAGCACATTTATTTCTGAACTTAATGACATGGAGAACCACAAGCCTGCCCACAGTATCAATTTTTCATAAAAAAAGGAGAAAGGCTATTGAGTCAAATGTTCCAAGAGCGCCTGGGCCAGGGAAACCTCTAGTATATTTATAGCTTGGATATACAAACAGGAATGCCTTGTTCGGTGGAGAAAAGTAATAAGAGCTACCATCAGTGAACACTTGTTTTGTGCTCTCTTTCCATGCTCACAGTCACCCAGAGGGTTTTTTATGTTTACAGATAAGGAATTCAAAGCTCAGAGAGGTTAACTAACTTGGGCAAGTCACACAGCTTGTTACTTGACAGAACCAGAATTCACTGCATAGGCTGGCTGCAGACCTGTGCTTTCTCTACTATACTGTGCTGGAATTTTATATTTTAAAATGACCCTTTGTGCTCTCCAACTCATTTTTTTAAAGATTACTTCCTCGGAGCCCTGTTATAAGTGTATGAGGTGGAGGAATTATTACCCACATTTTATAGATGAAGAGCTGAAGCAAAAAGAATGAACATCTTAACCTAATAATTAGTAACTAAGAACTAGTTCCCAGGTTTGCTGACTTCTAATCAAGTGTTCTTTTCACATCATCAAACTAAAGGCTGACTCTGGACTGAGTATTTGTGTCTTCCTCTTTGGATGCTTAATGTTAAAGAGTTATAAAGTTTTTATGTTATACAAATTGTTTGCATTTCTTTTAATGAAGGATTATTTTTTAATTTGCAAACAGAGCTGGAAAATGAAGAAAACAAAACTCACATTATTCTACTCATTAAAATAACCGTGCTTTTAAGGTAGCCAGTAAAACTTCTCTGTAACTGAGCTCTATTTATAATAGAGACAAATTTAGTCTTTTGTGGCAAAGGCAGTTGACAAGGAAAATAAGTCTGGGTAAAATACTTTTTTTGTTTTTCAAAATAGTACAACCCAGTTTAGAAGGAATAGAAGTTACCAAAGTGATGCCACAAACTGAAATTCTTTTTTTTTTCAAATGGTGGTAATGGGGCAGGAAAGGGGGCTGGGAAAGACCAGTGGTTTAAACAGATTGATTTTTAGTGTCAGAGAATATATTTTCTTTTCCTGCATATGATTTTACAGGTGAGAAATTTCTACAAATAGGGATATAAAAAAAGGCAAACCTTGACACTACAGAAATGGAATAAGTTCTTATAATACTCTGGAGAAACACAGTCTCTCTGGATTCAGTCATGCCAGGAAAGCATCTTACAATTTTCCTTATAGTGTTTCCACTGAATTCATAGATCCCCCAAGCTGTAAGGAGACATCTGTTCCACTCTCATCTACACATGCCACTTTCTTCTTTCATGACAACCCTCAGACAGCAGACGCCTGCAAGTCCAAATCCAATTTATTCTATAAAAGGAACAGACGTTTATTCCCCACATTTGATACGAAGGCAGGGCTTTGAAATCCCTTCCAGCGGGGAGGGCACATGCTGGTGGTGTGCTGCTACACACTTTGGAGGATGTAGGGATGTGAGGCATAAAGACTAGAAGATGACAATGTCAGGGGTTCCATCAGACTGGGGACAGAAACCCTGTGCTAGGAAGACGGGTGAGGACAGGATGAAACTCCATTTTGGAAGATTCTTACAAGGATGGTCACTGAAACAAGGAATTGGTAGACTTCAGGCATGGATTTATGGTTAGTCCTGTAACACTGAGCTACAATTTCTTAAAGCTAGTCTATCCTTTTTCTTGTTCCGGACGCACAGCTAGGTTGATGCTGCAGGTGGAACTCAAGAAGCTCCCTGACTGTAGTGAAGGAGTGGTTGCAGGAATACAAAACCAGGAAGGTTATTGTACTGCAACAGACTGATGAAGGCCCAAAAGGTACTGTCTCCTTAAATTGGCCTGGCAAGGGGAATTCCCTGGTGGTCCAGTGGTTAGGACTCAGCGCTTCCACTGAAGGGGGCACAGGTTCTATCTCTGGTCAGGAACTAAGATCACACAAGCCACGCGGTACAGTCATAAATACATACATAAATTGGCCTGACAAGGACATTGGCTCTGCAGTCAGTAGCAGAGAATGAAACAGAGTTTGTTGGAGACCAGATTCACCAGAAGAGCACTGATACCCACAGTTCACAACAGGTAGCAGTCATCGAACACATCCTAGGGGCCAGGCATGGTTCCAAGCCCTCCACCTATAATAACTCATTTAATCTTCATCCTACAAGGAAAGTACAACTACTACCCCCATTTTTCTTTCAAGGGAACCAAGGCACAGAGAGAGTGAGTAATGTGCTTATAGCTAATCACTAGGTCACAGAGCTAGGAAGTAGCAGAGATAGGGTGGGTGTTCATTGTGGTAGACAGAATAATAACTCACTAAAGATGTCCACGATCTAATCCCCAGAACCTATGAAGGTGTTACCTAACATGGCCAAAAGGACTTTGCTGATGGAATTATTTAAGGATCTTGAGATGGGAGGATTATCCTGGATTATCTAAGAGGGCCCAAGGTAATCACAAGGGTCCTTTTATGAGGGAAGCAAGAAGGTCAAAGTCAGTAATAGGATATGTGTTGTCAGAAGCAGGAGGTCGGAGTGATATAAGGAAGGGGCTATGAGCCAAGGAATGTGGGTGGCCTCTAGAGGCTGAAAAAGCAAGGAAATGAATTCTCCCCTGAAACCTCCTGAAGGAAAGTAGCCCTGCCAATACCTTGATTTTGGACTTTTCACCTCCAGAATTGCAAGAGAACAAATGTGCACTATTTTAAGCCACTAAATTTGTGATAACTTGTTACAGTAGCAATAGGAAACTAATACATCCAGGCAGCCTGACTCCAGAAACTATATTCTTAAATATATTTAGGTCATCTTTCCAGTGTTAGTTGTTAATATTCCTAGAAAAGACTCTATAAAAGCAGTTTCACACTGGCTTCAGGGTTTCCCTTGTTTATCCCCATAGCACTGGATGTCTGTAGGACTTTACAATTTTAGATTCCTCGTATGTACACAGACCTGATATTCAGCTCATAACACTGGCATGCAGTAACCATGTTAAAATGTTAAACATTTTCTATCAGTTCGTAAATAACCCTTGAGATCCTCCCTGCTGTTCTGATACCCATGGGAATGCCTCCCTCCACCCCCGCCCCCAATCCAGACCTTCCCAATCCCTGAAGGATTAGAGCCTGACAAGGAAGGCTCCTCCCCAAATCCAGCCCCAACTCTGCAGGCTGGGTCCATTCTAACAGCTGGTGGCCATGCCAAAAGCAGATGTTTAATATTTTGATTATAACCCCAGAATATACACATGCTGATTAATAGCTCAAGATACCCTAGAAGCTTCCAAAGGATTTTTACTTATGACTAGAGTTTCAAAATTTTTTTTGTTATCAATGAAGGCAAATGATCACAGAATATTAAGCAGCATCTAGTGTGACTCCTTTTAGCAGAATGACGTTCTATAGAGTGCAACAGTGAAACTCTCAGAAGCACATATCTAGGTCTCTAAGCCCCATGCTTGAACCACAATGGCCTCAACTGAAAAGAAGCCACCCCCAACAAACCATATCAGCAAATACCTCAAAGGTTTGCCTTTAGCATGTGTCCCTTTTCCAAGTGAAACCAGGTGGGCGTCACACCCCTTATTCTGTCCTCTTAAATAGGACAAGAGAAATTGAGAATCAGATAAGTACACTGTGTATAAAGTATTATGAAATGTCATTAATTGTTTTTTCTCTGACATCTCTGGCTTCACTGAAAAGGAATTCCACTGTCTGTTGATGCCTCATATTCTTGGTCTCCTCTGAATAATATAACTGGGTGAATCAGTGTTTTCCTCAGAAGATGAATGCTGGGTGATAGCCTAAAACTCTTCTCTACTGATAATCCTACCTTGTGAAGAATCATTTAAGGAAAACTATCAAGGAAACATGTCAATATCCCTTATTCTCCTAAAGATGTATCATGGTGTTCTGGGCACACCAGGCCTCCATGGGGTTAAGAGAATGGATTACCAGACCTTGGAGTCACAGGCCATCCCTTGTTCCACACCACCAACTATGTGACCCTCACAAGTTAGTCGATCTCTGAAATCTGTCACTGGAAAATGGGGAGAGCATTGCTTTCTTACACCTGGTTGTGAGGACTAAACGAGCTAGTGTGCTAAAATACCTATCATGGTACCAGTGACCTACAACCTATGGATCCCGGGTAGTTCACTTCCCATCTTCACCGTGTTAGACCCATTGAGAGACCAGGCTTCTTGCCAGTTCTTTCCAGATTGCTAAACAATGTTCTGAAATGATCAAATATCAAGCATGATTCTCCTTTATAATTAAGTGTGCTTTGCTTCATCACACCAAGCAGGAAGCAAAAGGAGAAAAAGCCATACATGTGCCACAGGACTTTTAAAAAGTTCTGGGATTCGTGAACCCAAAGTTAAGCACTAGCATGTTCTACCTCTAAGAAAATGACAACTACGCAAATGAAAAACGCAAGGAAGAGGCAGTGTCCTTGAGTGTAAATAAGACTCCCATAAGTTCCATCCAACAGCAAATCTTAAGGTGGAGACCACCATTTTTTTTATTGTCCAATAATCAATGCTTCTGCATCAACATTTTTTACATTTTCCAGAGGTTTGAGAAAATGGAGTAGGTGGCCCAAGGTTGCTGCTTTTGTCACTTCTAAGTCAGCCATTTAGAAGACTGATCACAGATTCTGTTCCTTCCTTCCTTTTTCAGGCACACTGCAAGGATAAGATGAAAGAGCAGCCACTTTGCAAAAAGATGGGGAACTGGAATCCAGCTGTGACCCCCAAAATAGACACGGAGATACAGAGAATGTATTTTTCTACCCAATAGCCCAAGGGAGAACCTCTTCAATTAAAAACACTTTTGATATGAAGCCAGACTGCCCAAGATGACCATCTAAAAATATACGAAAATCTAGGAAAAACAAGCTCTCCATCCTGGAGGGAATGTCAATGGAAAATAGTTGCTAGGCTTTTCCAGTTACCAGTAATAAAAAGAAAAATAGGCTCCCCATTATAAGCCCAGAGCTGGAGGGATTGTCAGCTGGTTCTGAGCCAACCTTGGGATTTTCTGAGTGCGTTACAAATTACAGGAACAAAATGTGGACTTTTCACTCTAACCATGTTTTCTGAGTCCGGACAATTTATTATTAGGTTTACTTCCGAGGGGGCTAGAGTTGAAAAAGATGCCTCCATGTATGGATAATGTTTATAAGCTTCTAAAGCACATACATTCTTATATTGAACAGCAACTGTACAAAGCACATAGACTTTATGTATTTTTTTAACATCTTTATTGGAGTATAACTGCTTTACAATGGTGTGCTAGTTTCTGCTTTATAACAAAGTGAATCAGCTATACATATACATATATCCCCATATCTCCTCCCTCTTGCGTCTCCCTCCCACCCTCCTTATCCCACACCTCTAGATGGTCACAAAGCACCAGACTGGTCTCCCTGTGCTATGTGGCTGCTTCCCAATAGCTATCTATTTTACATTTGGTAATGTATATATGTCCATGCCACTCTCTCACTTCGTCCCAGCTTATTCCCACTCCCCGTGTCCTCAAGTCTATTCTCTACGTCTGCGTCTTTATTCCTGTCCTACCCCTAGGTTCTTCAGAAACTTTTTTTTTTAGATTCCATATATATGTGTTAGCATATGGTATTTTTCTCTTTCTGACTTACTTCACTCTGTATGACAGTCTCTAGGTCCACCTACCTCACTACAAATAATTCAGTTTCATTTCCTTTTCTGGCTAATATTCCACTGTATATATGTGCCACATCTTCTTTATCCATTCATCTGTCGATGGACACTTAGGTTGCTTCCATGTCCTGCCTATTGTAAATAGTGCTGCAATGAATACTGTGGTACATGACTCTTTTTGAATTATGGTTTTCTCAGGGTGTATGTCCAGTAGTGGGATTGCTGGGTCGTATGACAGTTCTATTTGTAGTTTTTTAAGGAACCTCCATACTGTTCTCCATAGTGGCTCTATCAATTTACATTCCCACCAACAGTGCAAGAGGGTTCCCTTTTCTCCACACCCTCTCCAGCATTTATTGTTTGTAGATTTTTTGATGATGGCCATTCTGACAAGTGTGAGATGATATCTCATTGTAGTTTTGCATTTCTCTAATGATTAATGATGTTGAGCATTCTTTCATGTGTTTGTTGGCAATCTGTATATCTTCTTTGGAGAAATGTCTATTTAGGTCTTCTGCCCATTTTTGGATTGGGTTGTCTGTTTTTTGATATTGAGCTGCATGAGCTGCTTATAAATTTTGGAGATTAATCCTTTCTTAGTTGCTTCATTTGCAAATATTTTCTCCCATTTGGAGGGTTGTCTTTTCATCTTGTTTATGTTTTCCTTTGTTGCAAAGCACATAGACTTTAAATGAAAGAATTAAGAAAAACAAAAACAAATAGGCATCAATCCTTTCATCAAACATTAATAATATGCCTAAATATGTATATTCTTGTCAAAAATTTCTACCCCTTTATGTCTAGTAAGCTGTATATTACTTTTGTTTTCTAGATGACTGTGATATCTTTTGAAGGCAAGCTCATATCTTATTCATCTTTGAATCTTTGTTCCAATACAGTGTCTAACATAGAGGAGATATTCAATAAATGTTTGATTAAGAAATTTCTCTTTTGTGAGCTGCAGGTGAAAGCTTTTCTATTATGTTTTTCATGAACTCATATAAATACAAATGCAATAAATTCCTCTTAAAGTTTAACGCTAGGGGAAAAACTGTCTGTCATGATGTTCTTTCTCTTTACATAATAATAAGAGCAATATAGCACATTATGTTTCCCTTGTTTACTTGGAACCCAGGAAGCTCAAAGCCAAGTTTTAAGTCCAACAGTCACTCTCCTTAGCCTAAGATTTTTGACACAATACTTTCCCTCCTTACTTTCTCTTTTACCTGGCTCCTTGTTTTTATCCTTGTTTTACATAAACATTATTTTAAGCTGCCTCAAATCCCTGTTGGAAGAAAATAGGAAGTAAATAGTGAATTAAAAATAATAAATGAATAAATAACTAGAAAAAAGCACATTTCTTCTCAATGGTTTCCTATATGTGCTGCAGAAATACCCTCAAGATGCTGTTGTTATATCCACGATCATTTAATATATTTCAATAGAAACAAGCAAAGCAAACACAGCATGATATCAAGGAAAGACTACAGGACTGGGAGACCAGCATCATAGGTTAAAGTTCAACCTCTGCACCTCTCTGGCTGTGTGACTTTGAACAAAACACTTAATTTCATGAGCATCAGTTTCCTCATCTCATAAACAGAGTGCACTCGTTCTTTCAACATTGAGTCCTTACTATGTGACAGTGACAGTGTCAAGTATATGAAAAAAAAGCCATGTAATCAAGTTAGTGCATAGTCTAGTAAGAGAGACAGAAAAGCAAAAAAATGATTATAGTAAATTGTGATCACTGTTACACCTCATAGGTCACGGAAGAAGCACAGAAGGGAGAGAACTAAATCAGACTGGAGGATTCCAGAGGGTTTCAAAAGAGGTGGCAGTCGCACTGATTTTTAAAGATGATTGGGAATTAACTAGATGGAAAATGGCACAGAGGAGGAAGGGTAAGAGGGCATTCCAGGACTCTGGAAGAGCACGTGTGAAGTCACAGAAACACGAAACAGCATGACAAGAGTAGGCAATGGCAAATTGTTGGAAGATAATATGTGTCCCGTCTACCTCCCAAGGTGGTTTCAAGGATCAGTTGAGTGGATGTATACACTGAAAGTGCTCTGTAAACTCTAAAGCACCGTATACGTGTTCAAAAGTAGAAGATTATTATTAGACACTCATTTTTTTTCCCCTCCAAATTGGAAACATTTGCTGAAGTAAACATTGCTGATGCATTAGCTGTCAGGATGGTGTATTATATTTGGAAAACATTTGCCAATGCCTGTTCAGTTTTTAAATTCCCAGTCACATGTGTTTTTTGTTTGAGAAAAGACATCAAGTAATAATGGATTTATTGTTAATTGTGCAACATTGGAGCTTCAAGGTTTAAGTAATCTCTCTTCCATGTTGACTTTATTCCACATTGCCTGTGTAGCTTGAAGTTATTTATTTAATAATTAAAACTGATAAGTGAACACTATTACCACCTTGTAGTGACCAAATTTTGTTATCAGAGGAAATTCAGGATTTTGTTTTTATCTGCACACATGGACAAGTGTGCAGATAAAAACAAACACCTTCTGAGAAAAGGAGGAAAAGAAGTATGGTTACCTCTGCTTAAGACAGCTTCCCAAAGTACAATGGAGCTCAGATCCAAATACACAGCTCCCTGTTCAACATTTCAAGAACCAAACACTTCCTTTCTTAGGGACATTTTTTCTTTTTTTTTCTTTTTCAGATGCATATTTGGGCTAGGTTTATATATATATATATATATATATATATATATATATATATATATATATATATTTTTTTTTTTTTTTCAGTACGCAGACCTCTCACTCTTGTGGCCTCTCCCGTTGCAGAGCACAGGCTCCGGACGCGCAGTCTCAGCGGCCATGGCTCATGGGCCCAGCTGTTCTGCGGCATGTGGGATCTTCCCGGACCGGGGCACAAACCCGTGTCCCCTGCATTGGCAGGCGGACTCTCAACCACTACGCCACCAGGGAAGCCGCTATTTATATATTTTTAATAGATCTTTATTAGAGTATAGTTCCTTCACAATACTGTGTTAGTTTCTGTTGTACAAAAAAGTGAATCAGCCATGTGCATACAAATGTTCCCATATCCCCTCCCTCTTGAGCATCCCTCCCATCCTTCTAATCCCACCCCTCTAGGTCATGGCAAAGCACCGAGATGATCTCCCTGTGCTATGCTGCTGCTTCCCACCAGCCAACTATTTTACATTCAGTAGTGTATATATGTCCATGCTACTCACTTCACCCCAGCTTTGCCCTCCCACCCCATGTCCTCAAGTCCATTCCCTATGCCTACCTCTTTATTCCTGCCCTGCAACTAGGTTCACCAGTATTATTTTTTTTTCAGATTCCATAAATATGCGTTAGCATACGGTTATTTGTTTTTCTCTTTCTGATTTACTTCACTCTGTATGACAGACTCTAGGTCCATCCACCTCATTACAAATAACTCAATTTTGTTTCTTTTCGTGGCTAAGTAATATTCCATTGTATATATGTGCCACATCTTCTTTATCCATTCATCTGTCGATGGACATTTAGGTTCATTCCATGTCCTGGCTATTGTAAATAGTGCTGCAATGAACATTGTGGTACATGACTCTTTTTGAGTTATGGTTCTCTCAAGGTATATGAACAGTAGTGGGACTGCTGGATCATATGGTAGCTCTATTTTTAGTTTTTTAAGGAACCTCCATACTGTTTTCCAGTGTGGGTGTATCAATTTACATTCCCACCAACAGTGCAGGAGGGTTCCCTTTTCACCACACCCTTTCCAGCATTTATTGTTTCTAGATTTTTTGATAATGGCCATTCTGATCACATAAGGTTATATCTCACTGCAGTTTTGATTTGCAAATAACTACTGATGTTGAGCATCTTTTCATATTTCTCTTGGCCATCAGTATGTCTTCCTTGGTGAAATGTCTATTTAGGTCTCCCACCCATTTTTTAAGTGAATTGTTTGTTTTCTTGATATTGAGATCCATGAGCGGTTTGTATATTTTGGGGATTAATCCTTGGTCTGTTTCATTTGCAAATATTTCCTCCCATTCTGAGGGTTGTCTTTTTGTCTTGTTTATGGTTTCCTTTGCTGTGCAAAAGCCTTTAAATTTAATTAAGTCCCATTTGTTTATTTTTGTTCTTATTTCCGATACACTAGGAGGTGGGTCAAAAAAGATCTTGCTGTGGTTTATATCAAACAGTATTCTTCCTATGTTTCCCTTGAAGAGTTTTATAGTGTCTGGGCTTATATTTAAGTCTTTAATCCATTTGGAGTTTATTTTTGTGTATGGTGTTAGGCAGTGTTTTAATTTCATTCTTTTATATATAGCTGTCCAGTTTTCCCAGCACCACTTATTGAAGAGGTTGTCTTTTCTCCATTGTATGTTCTTGCTTCCTTTGTCATAAACTGGGTGACCACATGTGTGTGGGTTTATCTCTGGGCATTCTATCCTGTTCCATTGATCTATATTTCTGTTCTTGTGCCAGTACCATACTGTCCTTTTTTTTTTTTTAACATTTTTATTGGAGTATAATTGCTTCACAGTGGTGTGTTAGTTTCTGCTGTATAACAAAGTGAATCAGCTATATATATACATATATCCCCATATCTCCTCCCTCTTGCATCTCCCTCCCACCCTCCCTATCCCATCCCTCTAGGTGGACACAAAGCACCAAGCTGATCTCCCTGTGCAATGCTGCTGCTTCCCACTAGCTATCTATTTTATATTTGGTAGTGTATTGTATGTCCATACCACTCTCTCACTTCATCCGAGCTTACCCTTCCCACTCCCCGTGTCCCCAGGTCCATTCTCTACGTCTGCATCTTTATTGCTGTCCTGCCTCTAGGTTCTTCAGAAAAAAATTTTTTTTTATTCCATACATATGTGTTACCATATGGTATTTGTTTTTCTCTTTCTGACTTACTTCACTCTGTATGACAGTCTCTAGGTCCACGTACCTCACTACAAATAACTCAATTTCATTTCTTTTTCTGGCTAATATTCCATTGTATATATGTGCCACATCTTCTTTATCCATTCATCTGTTGATGGACACTTAGGTTGCTTCCATGTCCTGGCTATTGTAAATAGAGCGGCAATGAACATTGTGGTACATGACTCTTTTTGAACTATGGTTTTCTCAGGGTATATGCCCAGTAGTGGGATTGCCGGGTCATATGGTAGTTCTATTTGTAGTATTTTAAGGACCTCCATACTGTTCTCCGTAGTGGCTGTATCAATTTACATTCCCACCAACAGTGCAAGGGGGTTCCCTTTTCTCCACTCCCTATCCAGCATTTATTGTTTGTAGATTTTTTGATGACGGCCATTCTGACTGGTGGGAGGTGATACCTCATTGTAGTTTTGATTTGCATTTCTCTAATGACTAGTGATGCTGAGCATTCTTTCATGTGTTGTGTGTCGCTCTATATATCTTCTTTGAAGAAATGTCTATTTATGTCTTCTGCCCATTTTTGGATTGGTTTCTTTGTTGTTTTGATACTGAGCTGCATGAGCTGCTTGCAAAATTTGGAGATTAAACCTTTGTCAGCTGCTTCATTTGCAAATATTTTCTCCCATTCTGAGGGTTGTCTTTTCATCTTGTTTATGGTTTCCTTTGCTGTGCAAAAGCTTTGAAGTTTCATTAGGTCCCATTTGTTTATTTTTCTTTCCATTTTTCTAGACGGTGGGTCAAAAAGGATCTTGCTGTGATTTATGTCATAGAGTGTACTGCCTATGTTTTCCTCTAAGACTTTGATAGTGTCTGGCCTTACATTTAGGTCTTTAATCCATTTTGAGTTTATTTTCGTGTATGGTGTTAGGGAGTGTTCTAATTTCATTCTTTTACATGTAGCTGTCCAGTTTTCCCAGCACCACTAATTGAAGAGGCTGTCTTTTCTCCATTGTATATTCTTCCCTCCTTTATAAAAAATAAGGTGACCATACGTGCATGGGTTTATCTCTGGGCTTTCTATCCTGTTCCATTGACCTATATTTCTGTTTTTATGCCAGTACCATACTGTCTTGATTACTGTAGCTTTGTAGTATAGTCTGATGTCCAGAACCCTGATTCCTCCAGCTCCGTTTTTCTTTCTTAAGTTTGCTTTGGCTATTCAGGGTGTTTGGTGTTTCCATACAAATTGTGAAAATTTTTTTTCTAGTTCTGTGAAAAATGCCATTGGTAGTTTGATAGGTATTGCATTGAATCTGTAGATTGCTTTGGGTAGTACAGTCGTTTGCACAATGTTGATTCTTCCATTCCAAGAATATGGTATATCTTACCATCTGTTTGTATTATCTTTAATTTCTCTCATCAGTGTCTTATAGTTTTCTACTTACAGGTCTTTTTTCTCCTTAGGTAGGTTTATTCCTAGGTATTTTATTCTTTTTGTTGCTATGGTAAATGGAAGTGTTTCCTTAATTTCTCTTTCTGATTTTGCATTGGTAGTGTATAGCAATGCAAAAGATTTCTGTGCATTAATTTTGTATCCTCCTACTTTACTAAATTCATTGATTAGCTCTAGTAGTTTTCTGGTAGTGTCTTTAGGATTCTCTATGTATAGTATCATGTCATCTGCAATCAGTGACAGTTTTACTTCTTCTTTACTGATTGGTATTGCTTTTTTTCTCTTTTTGTTCTCTGATTGCTGTGGCTAAAACTTCCAAAACTGTGTTGAATAATACTGGTAAGAGTGGACAACCTTGTCTTGTGCCTGATCTTAGAGGAAATGGTTTAAGTTTTTCACCACTGAGAATGATGTTAGCTGTGGGTTTGTCATATATAGTCTGTATTATGTTGAGGTAAGTTCCCTCTATGCCTACTTTCTGAAGGGTTTTTATCATAAATCGTGTTCAATTTTGTTGAAAGCTTTTTCTCCATCTATTGAGATGATCATATGTTTTTTCTCCTTCAATTTGTTAATATGCTGTACCACATTGATTGATATGCATATATTGAAGAATCCTTGCATTTCTGGGTTAAACTGCACTTGATCACAGTGTATGACCCTTTTAATGTGCTGCTGGATTCTGTTTGCTGGTATTTTGTAGAGGATTTTGGTATCTATGTTCTTCAGTGACACTGGCCTGTAGTTTTCTTTTTTTATGACATCTTTGTCTGGTTTTGGTGTCAGGGTGATGGTGGCCTCATAGAATGAGTTTGGGAGTGTTCCTCCCTCTGCTATATTTTGGAAGAGTTTGAGAAGGATAGGTGTTAGCTCTTCTCTAAATGTTTGATAGAATTTGTCTGTGAAGCCATCTGGTCGTCGGCTTTTGTTTGTTGGAAGATTTTTAATCACAGTTTCAATTTCAGTGCTTGTGATTGGTCTGTTCATATTTTCTATTTCTTCCTGATTCAGTCTTGGCAGGTTGTGCATTTCTAAGAATTTGCCCATTTCTTCCAGGTTGTCCATTTTATTGGCATAGTGTTGCTTGTAGTAATCTCTCATGGTCCTTTGTATTTCTGCAGTGTCAGCTGTTACTTCTCCTTTATCATTTCAAATTCTATTGATTTGAATCTTCTCCCTTCTTTTCCTGATGAGTATGGCTAATGGTTTATCAATTTTGTTTATCTTCTCAAGGAACCAGCTTTTAGTTTTATTGATCTTTGCCATCATTTCCTTCATTTCTTTTTCATTTACTTCTGATCTGATATTTATGATTTCTTTCCTTCTGCTAACTTTGGAGTTTTGTTTTCTTTCTCTAATTGCTTTAGGTGTAAAGTTAGGTTGTTTATTTGAGATTTTTCTTGTTTCTTGAGGTAGGATTGTATTGCTATAAACTTCCCTCTTAGACCTGTTTTAGCAGCATCCCATCGGTTTGGGGTCATCGTGTTTTCACTGTCATTTGTTTCTAGGTATTTTTTGATTTCCTCTTTGATTTCTTCAGTGATCTCTTGCTTATTTAGTAGCATATTGTTTAGTCTCCATGTGTTTGAATTTTTTAAAGATTTTCTCCTGTAATTGATATCTAGTCCCATAGTGTTCTGGTCGGAAAAGATACTTGATATGATTTCAATTTTCTTAAATTTACCAAGGCTTGATTTGTGACCCAGGATATGATACATCCTGGAGAATGGTCCATGAGCACTTGAGAAGAAAGTGTATTCTGTTGTTTTTGGATGGAATGTCCTATAAATATCTATTAAGCCCATCTTGTTTAATGTATCATTTAAAGCTTGTGTTTCCTATTTATTTTCATTTTGGATGATCTGTCCATTGGTGAAAATGGGGTGAAAAAGTCCCCTACTATGATTGTGTTACTGTTGATTTCCCCTTTTATGGCTGTTAGCATTTGCCTGATGTATTGAGGTGCTCCTATGTTGGGTGCATAAATATTTACAATTGTTATACCTTCTATTTGGATTGACCCCTTGATCATTATGTAGTGTCCTTCTTTGTCTCTTTCAGTAGTCTTTATTTTAAAGTCTATTTTCTCTGATATGAGAATTGCTACTCCAGCTGTCTTTTGATTTCCATTTGCATGGAATATCTTTTTCCATCCCCTCGCTTTCAGTCTGTATGTGTCCCTAGGTTTGAAGTGTGTTTCTTGTAGACAGCATATATAATGGTGTGCTTTTGTATCCATTCAGCCAGTCTGTGTATTTTGGTTGGAGCATTTAATCCATTTATATTTAAGGTAATTATCGATATGTATGTTCCTATTCCCATTTTCTTAACTGTTTTGGGTTTGTTATTGCAGGTCTTTTCCTTCTCTTGTATTTCCTGCCTAGAGAAGTTCCTTTAGCATTTGTTGTAAAGCTGGTTTGGTGATGCTGAATTCTCTTAGCTTTTGCTTGTCTGCAAAAGTTTTAATTTTCCATCGAATCTGAATGAGATCCTTGCTGTGTAGAGTAATCTTGGTTGTAAGTTCTTCCCTTTCATCACTTTAAATATGTCCTGCCACTCCCTTCTGGCTTACAGAGTTTCTGCTGAAAAATCAGCTGTTAAGCTAATGGGGATTCCCTTGTATGTTATTTGTTGCTTTTCCCTTGCTGCTTTTAATATTTTTCCTTTGTATTTAATTTTTGATAGTTTGAGTAATATGTGTCTTGCGTATTTCTCCTTGGATTTATCATGTATGGGACTCTCTGCAGTTCCTGGACTTGACTATTTCCTTTCCCATATTAGGGATGTTTTCAACTATAACCTCTTCAAATATTTCCTCAGTCCCTTTTTTTTCTCTTCTTCTTCTGGGACCCCTATAATTTGAATGTTGGTGCATTTAAAGTTGTCCCTTAGGTCTCTGAGACTGTCCTCAATTCTGTTCATTCTTTTTTCTTTATTCTGCTCTGCAGTAGTTATTTCCACTATTTTAACTTCCAGGTCACTTATCCGTTCTTCTGCCTGTTATTCTGTTATTGATTCCTTCTAGAGAATTTTTAATTTCATTACTGTGTTGTTCATCCTTGTTTGTTTGCTCTTTAGCTCTTCTAGGTCCTTGTTAAACGTTTCTTGTATTTTCTTCGTTTTACTTCCAAGATTTTGGATCATCTTTACTATCATTATTCTGAATTTTTTTTCTGGTAGACTGCCTATTTCCTCTTCATTTGTTTGGTCTGGTGGGTTTTTAACTTGCTCCTTTGTCTGGTGTGTATTTCTCTGTCTTCTCATTTTGCTTAACTTACTGTGTTTGGGGTCTCCTTTTTGCACGCTTCATGTCTGTAATTCCCATTGTTTCTGGTGTCTGCCCCAAGTGGTTAATGTTGGTTCAGTGGGTTGTGTAGGCTTCCTGGTGGAGGGGACTAGTGCCTGTGTTTTGGTGTAAGAGGCTGGATCTTGTCCTTCTGGTGGGCAGTATCACGTCTGGTGGTGTGTTTTGGGGTGTCTGTGACCTTATTAGATTTAAGGCAGTCTCTCTGCTAATGGGTGGGGTTGTGTTCCTGTCTTGCTAGTTGTTTAGCATAGGGTGTCCAGCACTGTAGCTTGCTGGTCGCTGAGTGAAGCTGGGTCTTAGCACTGAGTTGGAGATCTCTGGGAGAGCTTTTGCCATTTGATATTACGTGGGGCCTGGAGGTCTCTGGTAGCCCAGTGTCCTGAACTTGGCTCTCCCACCTCAGAGGCTCAGGCCTGACATCCAGCCGGAGCACCAAGACCCTGTCAGCCACACAGCTCAGAAGAAAAGGGAGAAGAAAAAGAAAGAATGAAAGAGAAAAAGTAAAGTAAATAAAGTTATTAAAAGAAAAAATTTAAAGAGTATATTATTAAAAATAAAAAATAATAAAAAAAGAAAGAAAGAAGAGAGCAACCAAACCAAAAAACTAATCCACCAATGATAACAAGCACTAAAAACTATACTAAAAATCAAACAAACAAAATGGACAGACAGAACCCTAGGGCAAATGGTAAAAGCAAAACCATACAGACAAAATCACACAAAGAAGCATACACATACACACTCACTAAAAGAGAAAAAGGAAAAGTATATATATATATTTAAAGAAAAGAAGGGAGCAACCAAATCAATAAAAAAGTCTACCAATGATAATAAGCTCTAAATACTAAACTAAGATAAACATAAAACCAGAAAAAAATTAGAGGCAGAAAGCAAACCCCAAGTCTACAGTTGCTCCCAAAGTCTCAATTTTGGGATGATTTGTTGTCTATTCAGGCATTCCAGAGATGCAGGGTATATCAAGTTGATTGTGGAGATTTAATCCGTTGCTCCTGAGGTTGCTGGGAGAGATTTCCCTTTCTCTTCTTTGTTCACACAGCTCCCGGGGTTCAGCTTTGGATTTGGCCCTGCCTCTGCATGTAGGTGGCCTGAGGGCCAGATAGGACGGGGTTAAAGAGCAGCTAATTAGGGGGCTCTGGCTCACTAAGGCCGGGGGGAGGGAGGGGTACGGAGTGTGGGGCGAGCCTGTGGTGGCAGAGACCAGCATGACATTGCAACAGCCTGAGGCGCCGTGTGTTGTCCCAGGGAAGTTGTCCCTGGATCACAGGATCCTGGCAGTGGCAGGCTGCACAGGCTCCCGGGAGGGGAGGTGTGGATAGTGACTTGTACTGCACACAGGCTTCTTGGTGGCTGCTGCAGAAGCCTTAGTATTTCATGCCCGTCTCTGGGGTCCACACTGATAGCTGCGGCTCGTGCCTGTCTCTGGAGCTCGTTTAGGCAGTCCTTGGAATCCCCTCTCCTCGCGCACCCCAAAACAATGGTCTCTTGCCTCTTAGGCAGTTACAGACTTTTTCCTGGACTCCATCCTGGCTAGCTGTGGAGCACTAGCCCCCTTCAGGCTGCGTTCATGCAGCCAACCCCAGTCCTCTCCCTGAGATCTGACCTCCAAAGCCCAAGCCTCAGCTTCCAGCCCCCACCCGCCCCGGCGGCTGAGCAGACAAGCATCTCAAGCTGGTGAGTACTGGTCGGCACTGATCCTCTGTGCTGGATTCTCTCCGCTTTGCCCTCTGCACCCCTATTGCTGCGCTCTCCTCCGTGGCTCAGAAGCTTCCCCCCCACCCACCCACCTCCCGTCTCCACCAGTGAAGGGGCTTCCTAGTATGTGGAAACTTTTCCTCCTTCACAGCTCCCTCCCAGACGTGCAGGTCCTGTCCCTATTCTTTTGTCTCTCTTTTTTCTTTTTTCTTTTGCCCTACCCAGGTACGTGGGGAGTTTCTTGCCTTTTGGGAAGTCTGAGGTCTTCTGCTAGTGTTCTGTAGGTGTTCTGTAGGAGTTGTTCCACATGTAGATGTATTTCTCATGTATTTGTGAGGAGGAAGGTGATCTCCAAGTCTTACTCCTCTGCCATCTTTAAGGTCCCTGTAAATCTCATGAGGCAGACCTGAGATGATACTTCCCATTCCAGTTGAGCTGAGACTGCTAAGTTTTCACTGCAAACTTTATGCTGTCGTACCTCCTATCCCGGCTTCCCAGCCATACATGCACAGGGGAACTGTCCTGCTCTCTACAGCCCAGCTACTCACACTGTCCATACTGTCTTGATTACTGTAGCTTTGTGGTATAGCTTGAAGTCAGGGACCCTGGTTCCTCCAACTCCGTTTTTCATTCTCAAGATTGCTTTGGCTATTCGGGGTCTTTTGTGTTTCCATACGAATTGTAAATTTTTTTGTTCTAATTCTGTGAAGAATGCCATTGGTAGTTTGATAGGGTTTGCAATGAATCTGCAGATTGCTTTGGGTAGTACAGTCATTTTCACAATATTGATTCTTCCAATCCAAGCACATGGTATATTTCTTCATCTGTTTATGTCATCTTTGATTTCTTTCATCAGTGTTTTATAGTTTTCTGAGTACAAGTCTTTTGCCCCCTTAGGCAGGTTTATTTCTAGTTATTTTATTCTTTTTGTTGCAATGGTAAATGGGAGTGTTTCCTTAAATTCTCTTTCTGATTTTTCATTGTTGGTATATAGGAATGCAAGAGATTTCTGTGCATTAATTTTGTATCCTGCAACATTACCAAATTCATTGATTAGGTCTAGTGGTTTTCTGGTGGCATCTTTAGGATTTTCTATATATAGTATCATGTCATCTGCAAACAGTGACAGTTTTATTTCTTCTTTTCAATTTGTATTCCTTTTATTTCCTTTTCTTCTCTGATTGCTGTGGCTAGGACTTCCAAACCTATGTTGAATAAGAGTGGTGAGAGTGGGCAACTTTGTCTTCTTCCTGATCTTAGTGGAAATGCTTTCAGTTTTTCACCATTGAGTATGTTGCTTGCTGTGGATTTGTCATATATGGCCTTTAATATGTTGAGGTAGGTTCCCTCTTTGCTCATTTTCTGCCGAGTTTTTATCATAAATGGGTGTTGAATTTTGCTGAAAGCTTTTTCTGCATCCATTGAGATGAGCATATGGTCTTTATTCCTTAATTTGTTAAGGTGGTGTATCACATTGATTGATTTGCGTATATTGAAGAATCCTTGTATCCCTGGGATAAATTCCACTTGATCATGGTGTGTGATCCTTTTTATGTGCTGTTGGATTCTGTTTGCTAGTATTTTGTTCAGGATTTTTGCATCTATGCTCATCAGTGATATTGGTCTATAATTTTCTTTTTTTGTGATATCTTTTTCTAATTTTGGTATCAGGGTGATGGTGGCTTCGTAGAATAAATTTGGGAGCATTTCTCCCCCTGTAATTTTTTGGAAAAGTTTGAGAAGGACCAGTGTTAGCTCTTCTCTAAATGTGTGATACAATTCGCCTGTGAAGCCATCTGGTCCTGGACTTTCATTTGTTGGAAGATTTTTAATTATGGTTTCAATTTCATTGCTTGTGATAGGTCTATTTATATTTTGTAATTCTTCCTGGTTCAGTCTTGGAAAATTGTACCTTTCCAAGAATTTGTCCATTTTTCATGGTTGTGCATTTTATTGGCATATAGTTGTTTGTAGTTGTCTCTTATAATCCTTTGTATTTCTGCAGTGTTAGTTGTGATTTCTCCTTTTTCATTTCTAATTTTATTGATTTGTGTCCTCTCCCTTTTTTATTGATGAGTCTGGCTAAGGGTTTATCAATTTTGTTTATCTTCTCAAAGAACCAGCCTTTAGTTTTATTGATCTTTGCTATTGTTTTCTTCATTTCTATTTCATTTATTTCTGCTCTGATCTTTATGATTTCTTTCCTTCTACTCACTTTGGGTTTTCTTTGTTCTTCTTTCTCTAGTTGTTTTAAGTGTAGGGTTAGATTGTTTATTTGAGATTTTTCTTGTTTCTTGAGGTGAGACTGAATTGCTATAAACTTCCCTCTTAGAACTGCTTTGCTGCATCCCATAGGTTTTGGGTTGTCGTGTTTTCACTGACATTTGTTTTTATGTATTTTTTAATTTCTTCTTTGATTTCTTCAGTGATCTCTTGGTTATTTAGTAGCACACTGTTTAGCCTCCATGTATTTGTGTTTTTTACAGTTCCTTTCCTGTAATTGATTTCCAAATCATAGCGTTGTGGTCAAAAAAGATGCTTGGTACAATTTCAATTTTCTTAAATTTTCCAAGGCTTGATTTGTGACCCAAGATGTGATCTATCCTGGAGAATGTTCCGTGTGCACTTGAGAAGAATGTGTATTCTGCCACTTTTGGGTGGAATGCTCTATAAATATCAATTAGATCTATCTGGTCTATTGTGTCATTTAAAGCTTGTGTTTCCTTCTTCATTTTCTGTTTGGATGATCTGTCCATTGGTGTAAGTGGGGTGTTAAAGTCCCCTACTATTACTGTGTTACTGTTGATTTCTCCTTTCATGGTTGTTAGCATTTGCCTTCTATATTGAGGTGCTCCTATGTTGGGTGCATAAACATTAATAATTATTATATCTTCTTTTTGGATTGATCCTTTGATCATTTTGTAGTGTCCCTCTTATCTCTTGTAACAGTCTTTATTTTAAAATCTATTTTATCTGATACGAGTATTGCTACTCCAGCTTTCTTTTGATTTCCATTTGCATGGAATATCTTTTTCCATGCAAAGACCTTCACTTTCAGTCTGTATGTGTCCCTAGATCTGAAGTGGGTGTCTTGTAGGCACCATATACATGGGTCTTGCTTTTGTATCCATTCAGTCAGTCTGTGTCTTTTGGTTGGGGCATTTAATCCATTTACATCCAAGGTTATTATTGATATGTTCCCATTACAATTTTATTAATTGTTTTGGGTTTGTTTTCATGGGTCTTTTTCTTCTCTTTTGTTTCTCGCCTAGAGAAATTTCTTTAACATTTGTTGTAAAGCTGGTTTGGTGGTGCTGAATTCTCTTAGCTTTCATTTGTCTGAAAAGCTTTTGACTTTGCCATCGAATCTGAATGAGATCCTTGCTGGGTAGAGTAATCTTGGTTGTAGGTTTTTCTCTTTCATCACTTTAAGTATATCCTGCCACTCCCTTCTGGCCTGCAGAGTTTCCACTGAAAAATCAGCTGATAACCTTATGGGAATTCCTTTGTATGTTATTTTTTTTTTCCTTGCTGCTTTTAATATTTTTTCTTTGAATTTAAGTTTTGTTAGTTTTCTTAATATGTGTCTTGGTGTGTTTTTCCTAGGGTTTACTGTATTGGATTCTCTGTGCTTCCTGGACTTGGGTGACTATTTCTTTTCCCATGTTAGGGAAGTTTTCAACTATAATCTCTTCAAATATTTTCTCAGACCATTTCCTTTTTCTCTTCTTCTTCTGGGACCCCTATCATTCGAATGTTGGTGCATTTAGTGTTGTCCCAGAGGCCTCTGAGATTATCTTCAATTCTTTTCATTATTTTTTCTTTATTCTGCTCCTCGGCAGTTATTTCCACCACTTTGTCTTCTAGCTCACTTATTCGTTCTTCTGCCTCAGTTATTGTTATTGATTCCTTCTAGCGTATTTTTCATTTCAGTTACTGTGTTGTTCATCTTTTGTTGTTGTTGTTCTTTAGTTCTTCTAGATCTTTGTGAAACATTTCTTGTATTTTCTCAATCTGCGCCTCCATTCTATTTCTGAGATTCTGGATCATCTTTACTATCATCACTCTGAATTCTTTTTCAGGTAGATTGGTAGATTGCCTATTTCCTCTCATTTATTTTGTCTTGTAGGTTTTTAACTTGTTCCTTCATCTGTGACATATTTTTTTGCCATCTCATTTTTTTTTTTTTTTTTTTTATGTGTGGGATTGTGTTCCTGTCTTACTGGTTGTTTGGCCTGAGGCTTCCAACACTGGAGTTTGTAGGCTATTGGGTAGAGCTGCGTCTTGGTGCTGAGATGAGGAACTCCATGAGACCTCACTCCGATGAATATTCCCTGGGGTCTGAGGTTCTCTGTTAGTCTGGTGGTTCAGACTCAGAGCTCCCACTGCAGGAGCTTCAGCCTGACCCTGGGCTCATGAACCAAGATCCCGCAAGGCACAAGATCCCGCAAGCACTTTGGGGTGCTTCCCATCTCCTTGGGTGTCAGAGTCTCCCATCAGTGGCCAGCAGATGCCCTATTTGTGGGGAGATGCTAACTGTGCGTCTTCCCACACTGCCATCTTGACTCCTGGGCTAGGGACACTTTTCAGTTGTTACAAATATCAACAAAAAGCATTTTGGGTAGAAAACTTAAGATGGATAACTCACGTTCAAAATTCTTGACATTCATACACTATCCATCATTGGAGGGTTCGAATCACTGCATTTAAGAAAGTGCATTCCTTTTTTCCCCTCCTTCCTGTAAGAAATTCCTATAAGAAGAAGATCTGAAGAAGAAAAAGATAATAGGATATTTTTCTCATGTTGCCAATGAGTTTCTTGGCTTTACTTTTTCATACTTAAACTCTCAGGAAATAATTAGATCCTGCCCCTTCTCCTCCTTGCAAGAGAGAAATGTTTCAAGTCCTGGAAGGTCTTTGTTAACAGTGAAATCTTATATTGAATCACGATTAATTAGGCCACTCATTAGCAATTTTGATCACTGGGATCTAATACATCATGTTGATGATCTAAATAATACATTCATTTATTTACTTTTGTGTAGAGGAAAACCAAATCCTAGCTCATCAAAGACAGACAGGACCTGAAAGGTTATTCTGTATGACATCTCATTTCATGAATGGGAAAGCCTGAGGAAAGTCAACTAATTTGTTTGAAATCAGGCCATGAATAAATGGCACAGTTGAGATTAGAAGTTGATGCTGTTGTCTGCCAGGACAATACACCTAGACACAAGGCCATCATCCAGAGAAAAGACTTAGAAATTGCAGTTTCTTAGGTGAGTGATTTCAGGCAAGAGGTCCACCTGATGCCATTCCAATTCCACCATTTGAGGGGGCTGTCAAGTCCCTTCTTCTAAGGACTAGCTTGAGAACAAAAAAGGCTTCTTTGCAAACAAGAGAGCTCGTCCATGATTCACTTGAAGCAGGCAGTTCCTGCTTGGCGATTTAAATGTCATCAGAGCTGTGGCAGGGCTCCCAGTTGGAGCAATAGACCCACTGTGCCTTTACAAGAGTGGTGGCTGAAACCTTGGACAAACTGACTTGCTTTAGAGGCAAGCTGGAAAAAAAAATGATTTGTTGTAAAATTCCTGTTAGTCCAGTCGGCTCTCATTCTCTTGTGAAACCAGATTTGTAGGCACATGCACTGGCCAGTGAGTCAGCCCTTAAAAAGTCATTCATAATTTATGTATAAACAAGAATAGCTTTTGTTTCAGAGAATTTGGGAAGTTTTTATAGCCTGCTTTCTTCCAGTACCATTTCTGAAAAACGGTTTCTGTCTCAAGGCGGTTCCTATAGGCCTATAAATACTTTGATGTTCAGACATCTGGAACTTATATTTGGTGTTGACTAATGAGTATTATTATTTTATTATGTATTTATATATGATCTGAAAGAAATTTGAGGTTATATGCCACATAACTCTGTATACACACTGAACAATGACAAATTCTTTTTACCCATTACACTTATGATTTATTACTTGGGCAGGAGAAGTTCTGAGTCATTCAATTGACACGTAATTGTGCTTTGGAAGATAGTAATGGAATAGAGAGAATGGAAAATTACCCTTAACATATATTGTTAAAATAATTTGTAAGTGGACAAAATGGACTCCAGAGATATTATTTTTCCCATTTTAAAAATATCAAAGGATAATTAATATGGCAACAAACTCCAGTGTTCCTTTTGAATGAGGAAAGAAGAGCCTTGGTCTTAGAAATACATGTGGGTATGTTTGAATGGGCAATAAACAACGCATAATGGATCTGACTTCAAAGAATGCCTATTGGAGAACCAGACCTATTTCAAACTCAAATGCTCAATACCCAGTTTGCTTTGGTACCAATAAGCCACAGGTAAACACTAAGATCAAAGGGAAAGGTGGGTGTGTGAAGGGGCATGTGATGACATTACTTCTCCACAAAATATTTCCCCCAAGGGACACTGGGGATGGCACCTTGTAAGAGCCTCTGTTGTATATTCAGGAATTTATTTTAAAGGAGTGTCAGAGGTATTTCAGTCTGTAAGAACTGCAGCTTAAAGGCCACTAAACAAGAGGCACACTGAAGGTGGCATGCTTGGAGAAGAGGATACTAAGCTGGAAAGGGATAAACGGTGCCTTTATAGGCCACACTGATCCATGCTTGCTTGCTTGCTTCTCCCTCCCACTAGCAACAGCGGTGTAAACTGGTATGGCCCATCAGCAGGCCATGTGGCCCTCTGTGGAAGAATGAGCCCTCTGTGCATGCAGGCAGAGCAGTTGCCAACAAAGGCCCATTGGAGTGTTTAAAAGCTCCAACTTGCTGCCAAATCAAAGCCTTTCTAGAGGCAGAAGCTGTGAACAGGATATCCCATCAACAGGGAGAGGAACTGTTTTGCAGCTCCCCTACATAATCCTTAAAATTGACTTATCTACTTTGCCAACAGTCCCCAAATTCAATGCCCACAGTGGGTGGTATTCATTTAAAGTCATTACCCAGAGCTCTGTTAAATCTCACTGAACTACATTTTGGGGCTTGACCAGGAGCTAGCTAGCAGACTCCATAGAAGGGAAAAAGTAAAAAAGACCCAGTGGATCCCACAACAGAAAGAAAGAGTTCTGAAAACAAAACAAAATCCAAAATTGGTTTTAAGAATGTGATAAAATGAAGTAATATTTCCAGTCTCCTCCCTCATACACACACACCTTTCAATGACTTTATTTTATTGTCCATGATAAATAGATTAGAATATTGCTCAGAAACATAAACTTAAGAAGAAATGTTAGCCTACTTTGAATAAATGCAAAAAAGGGCTAAAACTTTTAGTCTATGTTTCGATTGCATGAAAATTATCTGTCCTATATATTTTTAAATGTGTCACAATATTTTCCTTTTGACTGTCTTCCAATGAATGTCTCTCTTGTCCAAGGGATTAGGTGAGGGTTAGTTGATTAGAAGTAAACAAGAACTATATATACTAAAAGTAAACAGAGCAACAGACGAGTTGCATGAAAAAACCTCATCATATATGACAGAAAATAGATGATGTCAGCCTCTACCACTGATTGCCCTAGTACTACCCCAAAATGTTCTCTTCCTTAATAGTTATTTCTACCCCAGTGCCTATGCTAGTACCTGCTAAGTAGGTCAATATATCAGCTAATCTTCCCTATCACACCTCCTACTGTACTTGAAATTAGGCCATGCTTCCAACTTGGGTTGCCAAATTTGGGTTTCTAGTAAAATTATAATTAAGTTCTAATTCTCTCATTCCAGGACACCTGTGTAGTTCCATGCTATAACTCTCAGTATCTATTAATCTAGATTTGTCCCACCTTAAGGATTGTGCTTTTGTTTCCTATCATCTATCTGTAATAATACTGTTTGACCTGGTGGAGTTGGAGTTGCCCAATGCTCGGTCTCACTCCATCTAGTGAGACACTAGGACCCCGCATGATTTTGCTCATATAGGCCACATTCACAGGACTAAATCCCAGTCCAGCTCCTCCAAACTTTGAGGAGCTGCTATTTTTCTGCTCCCCAGCCTCACTCCTAAATGGTGGTCACTGCATGGATTCCCAGACCCTGAATGACCCAGATGAGATGATACAGTACCAACTGCTTCCAGAAATATCCCTGGGATGCTGGACCCCAGAAGTGTTCTTCCAAGACTGCTCCCTGACCTCTCTAGAGCCAGGCATGTACCTGGGTCTACCTTAAGCCTTGGAGATTGTGTCTTTGCCCAACTCTGGTTCCTTTCTCCTCTCCATTGCCCAGTCTTACCAAGGTTGATCTATAACGTGTCAGGTCTGAGCTATCCTGAGCTCAGGTAAATTATCAGTGATGAAGGAAACAAGGCCTCCTTATAATTATTTTCACTGCCCTCATCTCATTGACAATACTACCTCATCTCAACAACAATGATGATCAGCATGTCAGTCAATCACCAACCCCTCAAAAGGGCATCTTTAAGGAAATAATTTTTATACAACAATCCACTTTGAGAATCTATTTCAAAAAAAGGAATCACAGAGGGAAAAAAAATGGACAAACTGCCTGACCCAAAGTGGTAAGAAGATGCATTCATTTATCTATTCAATAGATATTTATTGAGTACCTACTATGTGCCAGATCCTAGGTACTGGGGATATAGAAATAAACAAAACAGATTAAAACACTTGCTCTCATAGAGCTCATCAGAAACCATTAGCTCTATGATCCTGAATATGTCATGTTACTTTTCTGAGCTATGTTTTCCTTGTCCACAAAGTAGGAAATTTGGTGTAAAGAGAAAGAATTTTTCAACTCTAACACTCTGTGCTTCTCTTAAAATGCTAGGAAAATATGGGCAGACCCATATATTATACCAACATAAAAACACTTTCCTGAATGGATGTCAAGGAAAGATGGTAGATAAAATTCAATTTAACCTCAATAATATTCACTGAGCACCTACTGGGCACCAAGAGGAGTTAGAAATACAATGATTACTGAATTACATGCTCACAATCCCTTAGTGCTTCAATATCTAATGGGGAAGTCAGATTTATGAAATGATTTTTAACAAATTGGTTATTGATCAATTATATTTCTTAATTATACAATATACAAAAACACACAGAATAATATAAAAATCACCAGAAATCCAACCAATAGGGACTGTCATACTTAACAAATTGGGAACCTTCTTCCAGACATTCCTCTATGCATGTATACATAAATTTCATGTATTTTCTGTAAACTGGAAAATGCAAATATTTAAATACTGCTTTTTTCCTCAAATATATGTCACGGATCTCCTCCTCAGCAATAAATATGGAATATATAAACATTTTAATTGCTGTAAAATATTTCATTATTTGTCTGTATTATAGAATACTTAATCAGCTTCCTATTAATGGGCATAATATTCCATCCTTCATATTAACAAGAATATCTTAATGTTCACATTTTTGTCACTTGTGCCAGTATCTCCTTTGAATTTCCATAAGTAGAATGTGGATGTCAATGTACATTTACATTTTATATTTTGAAACATATTGCCAAGATACACTCTTAGAGGTTTCTGCCAATTCACATTTCCAGAGACCATATAGGAAATTACATCATTTACCTATACTCTCATTATCTTTGAGGGTTTTTTTTTTCCTGAACCTGTTTAATCTTTGCCAGTCTGAGAGCTGAGTTTTATGTTCATTAACTTTTCTTTGACTATCAGTAAGGTTGAAAATCTTCATATATATTTATTGCATATTAGTATTTTTCCATTTGTGAATTGTCTGTTCATGTGTATTGCCATTCTTTTTTATTTGTATAAACTTTCTTTCATGAATTGGCTAATAGTTCTTTGTATATTAGAAATATTGCCCCTTGTTTTATCTACTGGTGCTGCGAATATTTTTCCAGTGTGGTGGTTCAAACTTCTATGATTGTTTTTAGCCACATAAAAGATTGTTTTAATTATTAAAAATTTCAAACACACAAAAAAAGAGAGCTAGAGAAAAAAAAGAGAAAAGTATAAGTGAACCCCAAGTGCCTACCACCCAGCTTCAGTAGTTAATTAATTCACAGACAATCTGGTTCCCGTTTTAAACTCCTCCTTCCGTCAACCCTGTACTCTTTTGTAGCAAATTCAAAATATCGTATTATTTAATCTATGAATATTTTAGTCTGTATTTCTAAAAGATAAAAGTCTTCAGAGGTCTTTTATTGATGTCATCAAATTTCCCATAATTTTCATTTATGGTTTCTGGTTTTTGTGATATACTCAAGTCATTCTCAAGGTCAAATAATCTTTTTAATGTATTTATGATTTATTCAGAGATTTGCACATGACTTCTCTCTACAGAGATGTGAACAAATGCGGAAGTCTAATACAATAACATCAGGCAGCTCAGTTTTATCACTAGTGGAAACACCACTGAATCAGTGGCTTTCAGTGGAAGTGATAGATTTCCTATTTTGTCACTTTAGGGTCATTTGTAAATTTTCCATTTGGTGTGATTGCGATGGCTATGTATCATGGTATTCATTTATTTTTTTGTGTGCAATCACTGAACTTAATGAGCCTTTCATTCTTACTTAATTTGTTTGTAATTATGATATGTTGCTAGCAGGTGAATGGAAGTTCCTTGGTGATAGACTGGTTGGAACTGTCAGGCAATCTATAGATATGGTTAATTGAGAATGTAACTAATGGTATTTTATAATAAAATATGTTAATTTTTAAAAATAAAACAAAAGAAAATTTTCATCCATTAATCATATACGTTAAGAAATAGAAGTTCTGCAAATTCAAGACAGGAATTATTCAGATCCAGGAAATAAAGCAGAAATAAAAGAAAAGTAAAACTAAGTGTTCCCTAAATATCACGAATTTAAAGTAATACTCATACACTTTACTAAAGCTGTGGATCTCAGAATGCAATTATCTTATTTTATACATAGTTGTAAAAATTGCACTAGCCTATCCCACATCACATCAGAAAAAAAACAACAAAAAAAAACCCTGATGGATCAGAATGGAGAGAGAAATAAGAAGGTAATAACTTCAGAGAAGAGATGATGAAGCCTATCGATAAAAACACAAACAAGAATTCAAAGAACTAAAGGATCTGGAGGCAAAGAGGCCCACACATATAGTTGTGAAGGCCTCATTGTTCCGTAACACTGCCCAGTATTCACAGTGATAACCCTGGGGCATGAAAGGAATACTACTGCATTTATTATACTATAGTCTCTTTAAGAAAGCATGGAGTTAATTCATTTTTTATCATTTTCCATCAAATGATTATATTAAAATTTACTTTTTTATTTAAGCAATTTTAGTAAAGTTTCATTTAAGCAGTTCATTACTTCATTAGGTCATGTAACTTCAGTATTAATCAGTAGCATTTAAAAATTATATTCAATTGGAACAAGATTTTAAGTAACACAAACTCTTAGATATATTTCACACTAATTTATAAATAGCTAAAAGTAATTTTAACCCAACACTGATTCTGTTGCATCATTTCAGTAAAATTTGCTTGATCTCAGAACCCTTTTGTCAGAGAGTATCTCAGAAGTCAAATCTTTTTTTGAACATGTAAGAGAAATGCTTCCCTGGTACTCTATAAACTTTACAACTACATATAAGAGTTTAGTAACCATCCCAAACTCAAAAACTAGATTCAGATTACAAAAATATTCTACATAGTTCGAAATCACAAAAACAAAATAAGGAATTGGTTCAACCCAGTGAGCATAAAATATACTCTAGAGAGAAAAGAACTAGGATTCTGCCAATAGGATATTCTTTCCTGCCTTTACCTATGTTAAACCAAAATTCCTAATTCAAAGTGGATAATAGATTAGTCAATCCTAGACTACTGAGTTTCTGGTCACCAGCAAGGAGGCACAGGCAGCATGACATCTGACAAATATACATTTCTACTTTTTCTTAAATGGATCAGATCATCAATTAATTTTTTTTTTTTTTTTTTTTTGCGGTACGCGGGCCTCTCACTGTTGTGGCCTCTCCCGTTGCGGAGCACAGGCTCCTGACGCGCAGGCTCAGCGGCCATGGCTCACGATTCTAGCCGCTCCACGGCATGTGGGATCTTCCTGGACCAGGGCACGAACCCGTGTCCCCTGCATCGGCAGGCGGACTCTCAACCACTGGACCACCAGGGAAGCCCTATCAATTTTTAAAGTTCATCCTTGAAGGCCTGATTTCTAGCTATTATTTGCTCCTGTGAATATAAAACAAAGGTTCTGAGTACTCTCCTCTCATTTTGCGGAGTTATGATCTAAGCCCATAAAACATTTCTATAGGCTCATGTTCCCATGGTTAATGTGTGTAAGAACAATAATTGGCTAGGTCTCTAAATGTATGTGTCAACTGTTAGGTTAGTTCTCATTAAGGCTTGGCTTGAGTGGCCACTGGGACCTTTCAGTGACCTGAGCCATCTTACTGAATTCATCCATTCACTCAACAGATATTTTTGAGGGCCAACTATGAATCAGGCAATGCAGAATATCAATCAGCCAAACAGGTGACAAACCAGAGCCACTCACAGTTTTGGCAGAATAGCCCAACACCCTCAAGGCTACTACATGTGCAGAACCTCGTATACCAAAACGCTCAGTGGTCTGATACAAATCTGCTTAGGGGAACTGACCTGTGTGGAAATAACTGCACTGTGAAATATGGATATGGTGTGACTACCTTCCAGAATCTCAAATCGAATGATGCTCTATGGATTGATTCAGAAGCATTTATGCTTACAAGAAGTATAGAAGATAGGAATGAAATCTGATTTCTGTTCCCAAACTCAACTCCTGACTTCCATTGAAGTCTACGGTCTCTAACATTACTGCAAGTTTTTCACCTGGAGGTAAAGAATAATCCTACTTTAGGCTGAAATATATTAAGGAACTATTTGGCTTTTGTTTTTCCAGTAAAACTTTAAAAAAAGTTTAACATGGATTTTATGTATATGCTGACTTTCATTAAGCTATTGTCTTTGCTTGAGGTTGTCGAACAGAATTTTGGAACTGGAAAAGATCTTTGATATGAACTATTACAATGATTTTAGAACTGTTAAACACAGGACCCCAGGGTCTACCATGAGGTGGAGGAAGATGGTAGGCATGGGTGAGACCCTGAAACCCAGAGCCACCCTGCTTTCATATTTGATCTGTTTATAATCCCAAGAACATTTATTTAAAGAAAGGGATATATAAGTATTTTTTTAAAAAAGAGTGAAATTGTTGAATTAGTATAACTCTTTTGTGTTATGGATGAAGATACCAAAACCCAGAGAGAAACCCAACTTGCCAAAGATCACATAGTGGGTAGACGACAGTACCTGGACTCAAATCAGTATCTCCCCATTTCTTGTTCAAGAATTGTCCAGTAGGCCATGCCACCAACCAGTAAGGTATTCAAATGGCCAAAGTACTAAGATTATGACTATTTCAACAGACTGTGGCATGATAGAGTTTCTGTTCCTTTCAGGATCTTTGTCATGTTCTGTGATCTCCTGTCTCATTATCTCTGGAGGTAAGGACATCTTACAGCATAATAATGATTCAGTTTTGCTCTAAGAAGGTATTAATACTACCAAGAAGGTTTGTTTGTCTGTGAAGGCTCTATACTAAAGAATGTGAGAATCCACAGTTGTGCTCCAGAATGGAGCCAGGAAAGCATCAGGTTCTCTCCAGGATTTAGCAACAAAGGGCAGTGGTGAGATTGAACCAGGACCCTGGTGGGGGAAGACAGAGGTGATGAAAGGGAAAGATGGAGGAGCATCAGAATTAAAGCACTTCTAGATACCCATCTGAAGCAGAATCTGTTCAACGGAATGGCAGCCCAAAGAGAGAGCTAAGGGAACATTTTCTACTACTCTTTGGTCTCCAAGTGTGTTTAATACGGAGTTCAAGACTGTACTACACAACCTTCCAGATCAAAGACTTTCAGGTGAATTTCACTATTTTGTAATTAGGTGACAAATGTTAACATCTACCTACCCCTAACCTTCCAGGATGTAGAGAACCATTATGTAAAAACAATTGTGCACAACTAATGATTAATAATAAATTTCTGTAGTTAGTGTGTCTTACTGAGGAGGTGTATTACCTTCTCATACAGAAAAAAATGAAACAAAAACTGTTTTATATAAAAATGAAGATATTCAAGAGAGAACATCATAGCTAGGTCTATACAAAAAGGAAAGACCAGATGATAATATAACGGACTCAAAATCAAGCTCTTGTTTCTGTTTATTAGTCCACTGATAATTATTGATGTCTCCACTTTGTCCAATTTTTTGATAGGCAATAATTGTATCTGGGAATGGACTATCATCTACTGGTCCCAGCCTTAGAGCCTCCGTCTTCCCAATCACTCAGGTAATGTGTGTCTATATCTGGATCCTTGAGTCTAGGAAACATCCTCACTTGTGCTTTTTCAGTCCGCTTTAACCATGATCTTATTCTACCTTCCCTTCTGAGTTTTTTGATCAACTGATTTACAGCTTTTGGTTAAAATTAAATTTTTAATTTGTCCTAACTGATCAGTGAAAGAATAAAGAATACAACCACAGTCAAGTTTGTAACGCCCAGTTTTCCAAGGTGATTACTTCTCACTTTGCACCTAGGGCGCTGTACCTTTACAGCCTTGTGTCCCAAGGGCAACAGTATTAGTTAAGAGGATAGCTCTGGAGTCACACTGCCTGGGTTCAACTCCTGGCTCTGCCAATTACAAGCTGTGTGATCTTGTATCTGTCGCTTAACATCTCTATGCTTCTGTTTTCTCATCCATAAAGTGGAGATAATAATAACAATACTGACTTCTTCATAGAGTTGTTCGGAGGCTTAAATGAGATAATAGATGTAAGCTGCTAAGAACAGTGACCTGGTACACAGTAAGTACTTAATAAAAGTTGGCTATTATCGATTTTACACTATTGTGTGGATCATGGGAGTAAACCCTTTTTCTAATTTAAGTCTCTATAGGGAATGTGAGCCATTTTTTTCTCTAGTTGACAGTTGGTGTAACATCCTCTGTCCCTCCTGAACATCCAGCACTGAGTCATAGCCTGTATCCCATGATTGTTGACTACATTTGTGCCCTTCTAATTCTGTCATTTTCTCTTCCTCCATCACTCTCATTGTCATTATCATCTTCATCATCATCAGTATTGAGTACAGTGCTAAAGACCAAATTCAGAAAGTTCAATTCACTAAAAATTCAAGAAGCTACAATGCAACAGGCAGTAGATGAGACATAGGACAAAGCAAAGAGTGAGATGCACATACTGCGTGGAGAGATCCATGGTCTCCAGTGGGGGAGACACAGTAGACTCTCATTAACTCTGATGCAAGATTACTAAGCTCCACAGGGACCCACAATCATCAATTATTCTTCCTTTCATGCTGTCTGGAGCTCATAAGAAGTTCTGAGCCTAGGGGTGACAATCAGAAGTCAGTGGCACAGAGGTGAGGTCTAATCATGACTCTGACTCTCATCCTACCAGCCAAGATCCCAAGATTGTGACAGTTTTAACAGACACTCCAGCAGGATCCCAGAAGAAGAACAGGCCTGAGGTACTGTGAGCCCAAGGACCAGGTGACTGGCCTTCAAATATCCAAAGGACACAGGCAGGGCAATAGCACTCTTTCTTCAGGACCCTCATTGTTTCTTGCTCAGCATAGGCTGTGCTGGAGGCTTGGGACTGAATGAAAGGATTGGATGTGATACTATGGGACACAGCCAAATTCCTAAGAAGTGAGCCAGAGCTGTGGCTAAGACCCAACCCCTGCCAGTGAAACCCAAAGATTAGTGGTTGAGAAATGCTTGCTTGGCCTATTCAAAAGGTGGTGAAAACATGGTGCCAAAGTACCATCATCAACATCAGCATCTTTACTACAATTTATTATTCACTTACTTAAGCTGGAGCCGTATTCAAACACATGCTTCATACACAGAAATTCACAATTTGGTATTATTTTCTCCATTATACAGAAGAGGAGACTGAACCTCTGAGAATTTAAGCAAATTGTACAAGATCATACAGCTACTAAGCAGCAGCCGAGTTTCTCTAAGGGATGAAGACAGTTAATTGAATATATACACCCACAGCCCACCAGCTGCCATAATGTTGACAAAGTTATTTAACTGCTTTTATTGTAATTCTACTTTGTCGATATTATACTGAGAACTGTCTTTTTTGTATAGCTATAAGGGGTGTTGTATGCTGAAGCATTAATTAGCTATTTAACTGCCCTGCAATATCTTCTGTTTGCTCTGGGAGGCCAAACTGATTTTCTCTTTTTTCCACTTCTACCTATATGAAAGAATTTTTTTCAAAACTGGTTCCACTAGATAATTTTACGGTCTCAAGACTGGAAATAAATAGCTTCTCTAGAATTTGCAAAATCTATCATGTTGTTTCACTATAGAAATCAGAGGTCAGCACGGGGTCCAGTCTGGCCTCTATTCTTTCCTCTTTAAACAAGTACACTTGTTGATTGGTCTTAGTGAGATATGTCTTACATTCTGAATGTATTGTGCTGTGTTGCATTAATCATTACATCACTACAGGGAATGAAAATAACCAATTTCCTTAATTAAAGGGTTCTGGTAAGACAAGAGGTGCTCTATTCATCACTCTTCATTTGTCTTGGCTAATAGCAATAGCAAAAATAATACCTTGAATTTAGACAGTTCCTTTCTTCCAAGAAGTTCAAAGCTCTAGTATGTCTAGTATATCATGAGAACAGACACATGAGTACTAGTGAACTTGGCAAGGAGAAAGAGATGTTATTTATGCCAAATTAAAACACTAAAATGAGACCATAATTTATTTGCTGAATGTATTATCTTTCTTAAGATGAATGCAATGTGGTGTAAGAAAGAAAAAAATAACAGAATTTAGATGCAGGCTATTGTGTGTAAATCTTGGCTCTGTCATTAACTAGCTGGGGATTCATACTTAAGCAAATTTTAACCTTGCTAAACCTCAAGGTTCTCACTTATAATAGAGAAATAGTGAATATCTACCTCATATTATTATTATGAAGATAAAATAAGAGTGAAATATGGCAATAGATATATATATTTCATATGATTATTATGAAGTTACAATAAGAGTTAAGTATGGTACCTTATAAAACATGAAGTTTTATAACACAAATATTAAATTACTGTTTTCTCATGAAGCTAGTAGGACAAATTTCAAGCAAGCTAACTTGCATAGGTGCTCATCATTCTCTACAGTCTATGCTCAACTTTTTACTCTCCTGTCCCTCCCCTGATACCTAGCATCCACTGGAATGCTCATCGATGTTTGTTGAATTGGGATGGATTAAATCAGATTGGGTTTATGTTCTTTTATAGAGATTCATAAAAACAATAGGTATGGTAATCTGATGTCCCATGCCTTTAAATTCTGGGAGATCAGATTTGTAACCTATAAGAGTAGAGGAAGTGGTCCTAAACTGATTCAAGAACAAGAATTTTGGAGGTTAAGAATTATTTAGGAAATCAACAGAATCCATGCTTTTAAATGCAGTAAAGTGAGAATTTTCTTCAATGTTTTTCATATATAATTTATTATCCAAGAAAGGATTAGGGTATCTCTAAATAAATAGTAGTTAGTATTTATATTTCTAGTCCCAAATGATTCCATGGACTATTAAAGGTAACTATCGCCTCTTTGGGAAAATAGTTTTGCAATAGGATTTCAACAAGGAATAATAATCACCTTCATGTATACATCATTTTTCCCTTAAAAGGGGCTCTCATATCTCTTATCTAATTGATCCTCATAGTAGTTCCCCATTTTACAGATAAGGAAACAGAGTCATAGACTATGTGACTAGATCCTAAGTGATGAGGTTAGGATTAAAAATCAGTTCTTCATTGGTTGAAAATTCAACCACTCTAGGAATAAGAAATACCATGAAAGGACACCCAACTCTAAGGATTAAAGAGGAATAAATGAATGAGGGATTGATTTAGCTGACTTTATAAACAAAAAGAGAGTGGCTTTACCACCACTGCCAACAAAAACTGAACAGCACAGTCAGCTCTTTGAAGCTGATCTACTGAGTCCCTAAGAGAAAGCTGAGATGTAGGGTTTGATGGTTGTTGGTGGTGGTGATGGTAGTTTGGGTATTTTGTTGGGTTATTTTTTTTATATTATTATTGGTTTTTAATTTTTTCCTATAATTGAATAAACAATAATTTGACTAACTGACCAAACGAACTAGGTGTTTTGCCCTCAAAAAACATAAGCTAAAAATACAAAAGGAGAGAACAGAAATAGAATAAGAAATAATGGAGTTAAGATGAAAATATAATGATGGACATTAAAAATGGACAGCAAAAAGGAAATAATACAGGAAGTGGAGTATACATGTTGGACTTAATTTATGTGCTCCTAGAAAGCTGAAGAAAAGACAAATTTTTAAATATTTAATCGCTTTACATTTTTTACTTAATTGTTTTTGTATCTTTTCCTGCAAAACATGATAAAATGGAAAATAAATTTTAAATAATCACCCAAGATCCTAATATAAAATTTATTCTTTATTTTACATTTAAGCCTTCCCAAACTACTTTTGGACTGATTTCAAATTCTCTCTCCAAGTCCTTTAAGAAGGGAGTAACTGCATTCTGATTTATCTTTGTGTAAGTGCAGGCTTCCATACAGTGGGTTTGTTTAGAATGAAATTTGGGGTGGCAGCAAATCTCTTCTGGGCTTCCTGCTGGCTTCTTGTATATTTCTCTGTGTAATGTCATGGAAAGAGCTGGACTGGGAGAAATGACGCTCTCTTTCAAAGAAGTACTTATAAAGTATACATATCATATGGACTGTTATCCAAGACTTATCAACAACCTTCTTATGAAAGATGTAAACTTTCTTAAAATAAAAGCTACCACTCATAGAGAGTTTCTGTTAGTCAGATACAGTACCAAATGCTGTATATAATTTTAATTTTCATCTAACCTTACAACAACCCTGTGAGTGGGTATTATTATTCCCATTTGACAGTGGAGGAAATTGAAACTGAAAGAAATTAAGTAACTAACCCATGATCAGAGAGCACACAAGTTGGAATTAGGATGTAAGCCTAAAGCTGCCAAGTTCCAAAGACTTTTTGGATGTGGTGACTGCTGTAGAAGCAATGAGCATAAAGTCATGCTGCTCTTATCTGAAGGCAAAGACATTGGGAGCTCAAGTCCGACAGTTGCTGGGTGCAGGTTTTCACTGGAATTGGATTTGATCCTAGGAGAGAGCTTAGTGAATCCTGAAGAATGGCAGATTGGCACATACTTCAGACTAAGTCATCTACTTTGTTCATCACTTTTCCAGCATCACTTTAAGCCACTTGGCTCTCTAGTCTATTTATACCTTCAGTTTTGATATTGAGAAGCTAAACAAAAATATGCTGTATCATATTGCAGGGAGACACTATGGAGCTACAAAAAAGAACTTGACCCTGGGGGTAGCTTAGACACCCCTGAGCCCCAGTCGCAGCTCTGCCATGCACTAACTCTGTAGAAAGCAATAAAAATAACAATAGTTAACTAGGTGTGAGGCACTGTGCCAGGGCTTTACTTATGCTATTTCATTTAATCTTCAGCTATTCCATGATGTATTTATAGTCTCTTCACATAACAGACTAGGAAACCGAGGTCCAGGAGCTTCCAGAGTTTGAATTCAGGCTCAACCATTCACTCTCTACATGATCCTGGGCAAGCTACTTAACGTTTTAAAGCCTCAGTTTATCATCTATACCAAACTCATAGAACTATTGTAAAAATATAGTAAAAACTTGGCACACAAAGGCTGCTTGTCTTATTCAATTTGAGATCTCTTCTCAACATCTAACAGAGCACCTTGAAATAGTAGGAATTCAGTTACGGTTTAATTTAGTATCGATATATAGATTGGTTGACACATAGGTGGAATGGTGCTGAAAGGATGATATGAAATAAGCATTTGTGGATTAAATCCTTAGGAAGCAGGAGAGCTGGTTGGGCCTCTTGAAGGACGACTCATGTGGGCTATGGGTCTCATCTTCTCTGCCTTCAGCCTTCTTATCTTGGACCTGAATTTTAACTTAGGATGTCGGAGACAGGAGAGCGGTGAAGTGGAAGATCCCTTCCCCCAGGACCACCTCTCCCCCATTAGCTAAACTGTAAATATCCTCCATGGTGTGGCTCCAATATGCTTTCTCCTCTTCATGTAGTACAGGCCTTCCTTCAATACCTAATATACCATCCATTCCAGACCAATGGCTTCCTATGTCTCAAAATACCTTCATCTTTCAGACCTCTGTTGATTCTATCCTACTTACCTGTAATACACTTTCCACCATCTCTTCTGATCAATCTTCCAGATTCTCTTAGACAGAGCCCACATGGCATTTCTTTTAAGGGTCTTCTTGCATTTTAACAAAGTTAACTGAACTAACCCAGCACACTCAGCCTGGTATTACAGTGAATACCTCCCTCCCCCCCATACAGAGGTATGCTCCCATAGACACATACCCAGGGATGTAATTCTGTCTTATTCCTCTCTGTACCCACAACAACTACTACAGAGCCTGGCCCAGGATAATTTTTATATACTTGAATGAAATAACATGGGATGTAATCAGAACTCCTTGTCCTTAAGCTCTGCAATGGACCATAATTCAGGATGTGTGCTTCCTGAGGGACTGCCTTTATGCTCTCCAGCCCCTTCAATCTCTGCTTTAAATACAAACTCAACATGGCTGAGGTCTGCCCTCCATTATAATGGAAACTGGGTTGGGTTAGAATTGTTTTAATAGTGAAAATAGGAAGATACTGATGAATCATTCTCCTTAGTCACAATATGGCCAAGTTTAGGACACACTGAGAGGGTATTCTACCCTTAACCACATCTGAAAGAGAGAATGGCAGCTGGGTCTCCACCATCATCTCTTTCCATGATTCTTGGGTCAGGTTTCATCAGAAGTGTCGCAGGTCTATTTTACACTGACACCAAGGTAGAGCACGGTCAGGACAGGCCATAGTAACTAAAAGGTAAGCAGTGAGGTTGCAGCACCAAGTCCTGAAGTCATAACCCTATTGTCAGCTCTGCTTTCCCAGTGTTTCTGCGGTCTGCATATAAAAGTACCAGATGCTTCGAAGGCAGAGTTCTAACCACCAGCATTATTGTGTATACGTATCTGTCCTATTCCCTTCTCTGTGCAACGAGGAGCAAAGAAACATAAAATTAAGAAAAAGTAATTGGTCAACTTCCATGACCAATCATGGAATCAACATGTATTTATTGAGGACCTGTTGTATGCCAGGAGTTAGGCATGGAGGATACCACAGTAAGCAAACATAGCCACAGCTCCTAGTGTCATAGCAGATGGCACAGCAGTGAAAAGCATGGGCTCTAGAGCCAAACCACCTTTCTAGTCTGATGACCAACTCTGTCACCTGTAAGTCATGTGACTTTGAATATAAATGGATTAAATCTCTCTGTGCCTCGGTTTCCTCATCTGTAAAATGGGAATGATAGTAACAGTATCTACCTCTTAGGAATATTTTAAACATTACATGACATATGTAAAGCCCCTGGGATATAGTAAACTCTTGGTAAATTTTAGCCCTTTGTGTTTTAATTTTGTGAGGGACACAAACCTGAATCAAAATAGTCATAACTACATTGGAAACAAACATGATTGTAACTGAGCCGTAAGTGGTATGCTAGTGAGAGTAAACACCGGAGATACATAAACTGGTCTAATGGCCAAAGAAGGCTTCACTGGGGAAATGTGGTGGGGGAAAGTGGGGTGGGAGTTGTTCAAGCATGAGCTCTGAGGTGAAGGATACAGAGCACTTTCTAGAAACTGAAAGAGGTGTGAAGCTGGAGCACTTCTAACAAGAGTTGGGAAGCCTGGTCCAAGGCAAAGTGAAGAGGTGAGCTTACATGCCGTTGAGGGCCAGGTAATATAACACAGGAGCATGGCTGAGAGTTAAGAGTGTTTTAGAATTATATAGTCAAAATTACTCTAGCAGGAGAAACATGGAACTAGTACACAGATCCAAAGAGGGTCTCCAACAGGACACAAATCTTTGCCATGTGAAACTGTATTTTTAAGATAGCTGGAGGAAAAAGTAAACTGTGGAGGAGGTGCTCCCCAAACCCTCACATCCTTCTTCCCTCTGACCTTAGCCTCAGCATGTCACCCCAGCAGCAGAGAAGGTTGGTTAGAGAGAAGCTTGCACTCAGGGCAGATGCTACAAGTCATGAGTATTTACATGACACAGGAGGGGACTGGGGGCTTCAAATTTACAAGGGAAGAGTAACTATGGGAAAAGAAAGAGATGGAGGGGATACTGGCATTTGGGAAAGGAGATGTTAAAAGTCAGAGGGATTATAGGAAGGAGGGACAGAACAGCATTAGGAAGGACAAAGTACCTACAGGGCGCTCAAATGGCAGGCCAATCCTGGAGGTCCCCAGAGGATGTATGGTTGGCTTCACAGGCATCTCCATACTTCTCTCCACCACTGGGATCAGTTTCCTACCTAGGACTCCGCGTGGTTTGGGTTTATCACTGGAACTGCGCCAAAGTTGCTTAAATCTATTTAGAGTATGTGTGTGTGTGCTTCAGAGAGCAGGAGAAAGGCAGGCACTGGAGTAAGAAGAGTCTGATCTCACTCTCCCTGCTCCATCATTGGCCACATCCTTGCCTACAATGGCTCTGATGGCTACATTGGCTCCCTTCCTGGTAGGCTCCTCTGGGGAGGGAAGTCATCCACAGAAATCTCTACTCCAATGTGTTATGGGACTTGAGGAGACGACATTCTCTTTTAAGAATTGAGTTTCCTCCAATATAAAACGAGGGACCTGGACCAACTAAGTTCAAAATACCTATGTGGGGGCTTCCCTGGTGGCGCAGTGGTTGAGAATCTGCCTGCCAATGCAGGGGACACGGGTTCGAGCCCTGGTGTAGGAAGATCCCACATGCTGCAGAGCAACTAGGCCCGTGTGCCAGAACTGCTGAGCCTGCGCGTCTGGAGCCTGTGCTCTGCAACAAGCGAGGCTGCGATAGTGAGAGGCCCACGCACTGCGATGAAGAGTGGCCCCCGCTCGCCGCAACTAAAGAAACCCCTCGCACAGAAACGAAGACCCAACACAGCCAATAATAAATGTAAAAATAAAATAAATTAATTTAAAAAAAAAAGAAAAAAGACCTATGTGAAGCTTCAGTTCTACCTGCAATTCTTGACAGAGCCCACTGCTCCCTTTTTCCACCTTTTCTGTTTTAGACTCATAGATTGCCAGAAGTGGAAATCCTATTATTTTCCCTGTGGCAGATATGAGGTAAGACAATATGCCAAGATTGGGGGTGAGGGGGGAGAGAGTGAAACACTCCTAATCAAGGTGGATCAGCTGCAAAATTTGTTGGGCCCAGTGCAAAATGAAAATGTAGGGCCCCTTGTTCAATAAGGAAGAACTTCAAGATGGCAACAACAGAGCATTAAGCCAAACACAGGGCTCTTCCGAGCACAGGGCCCAGTGTAACTTCACAAGTCACATGCCCATGAAGCAGTCTTGCTCCTGATGCAGTGCTCTTTCCTCTATTACATGCTGACTGTGCCCTTCTCCCCATTCCCAGCCTCTATTAGATTGTAAGTAATAGAGAAATAAATGATATTTTTAAAAATTTATTTATTTAGGCTGCTCTGGGTCTTAGTTGCAGCACGCAGGATCTTCGTTGCTGCATGCAGGCTCTTTAGTTGTGGCATGCGAATTCTCATGCAGGTGGGATCTAGTTCCCTGACCAGGGATCAAACCCGGGCTCCTTGCATTGGGAGCACAGAGTCTTAGCCACTGGACCACCAGGGAAGTCCCAATAAATAACATTTTAAGTTTGAAAGACTATGACTTGATTCTTAAGGGGTAACTATTCAATCCCTGAAAAGAAAGCAAAGAAAGAAAAAGAGCTGAAGAATATCTTCTCTATTTTTTACCTTCTCCAAAGCTCTCTTCACTTCTAAGACACTGACCTATGAGCAGAAAACGAGGCCAGAATCTGGAATTCAGCTGGTTGGAGATTTGCAGGTGAGAAAAATCACTAATTGGGCTTTCTGAGTAAAAGCCAATATGCTACAATAGGTGAAAAACAGACTACACCTCACCTCAAGGCACAGATCTAGACAGTCCTTATTTCTTGATACTTGAGTGGGTTACTGAGAAAGATCATCCAGATCCAACAAGACAAAGTTAAACGAGGTCAGTACAAAGTCCCGCTCTTAGGGGCATCACAGAACTCAGTTGTATCGCTGCATGGAAAAGGCCAGGGTATGAGAGGCTGGTCGACGTGATGCTTGGTATGAGCCAAAGGTCTGACAAAGATAAAGCTAAAGGTTCCACATGCTGACCATATCGACAGAAGTATAAAGGCCAGGGCAAGAAAGGTAAAAATATATCCTATGCCAGTGTTGGGGTTGGAGTGTGGGGGAAAGGATGTTCTCTGTTTTAAGCCCTTCACTGTAAATAAGAAAGGGTAAAAAAGTAGAGGAGGGTTGTAGGTCAGGATGGAGAAAGATCTCAAAACAGCACCACCTAAGGATTGGTTGAGGGAGGAAGGAGTTCTTCACCTGAAGAAGAGCGAGTCAAGGAAGTTGTGGACGTGTTTGAAAGGCTGTCTGTTGTATGGGACCTGGATTCAGCATAGTCAGTGTGGCTCCAGAAATCAAAAGACTTGGGTGGGTGGAAGACAGGAAGACAGGATGAACCCCTGTTACTGGAAGTGATGGCAATCAGCACCTGTGCATGCTATTGCAAGTTGGAAGTTCTGCTGGGTGGGACCCCTGGGTTCTCTTCCAAGTCTATGAACTCCTGGGAATCAAACACATGAAAAGAGAGTGGGTGTCTTGAGTCTTGAGGTGATATATTCCAACTGAAATCAACATATTTCAAAGATTTCATAACTTCCAGGATGGTAAGGGGGAGGGGAAGCACCGGCATCTATAAAGAGTTAACTGGAAGAACACGGGTTAGATACTTTACAGATACCTTCCAGAGTGAGGAGGCGCCTGAGACACCGCTGCAGGCGCATGATAGGTACTAGGCTAGGACAAGGGCCAGGACAGAGTTTTGGCGTAGTACTAAGTCATCCTAAGGTTACCTAAAGCTGGCCTGGAATGAGAGAGCAGTGGCTGTTCTCCAAAGATATTTTCTTTGACCAATCTTGAGCATAGATTAGCATCAGCAGCATCTTTTGGCTGTGATAAGAGAGAAAGTAAAAGAAGGCTTTTTCTTTTTTTTTTCTAATGCAAAGCCTGGGTCCTGTTGTCTTTTACAATCATATAGTGCTTTTGTCAAGCCAGTCTGATTCCTCCTTTGTTTTCTTTGGATTACTCCACCCTGCTGTGGGAAAATTAACTCTTTGGCATGTCCACAGGTACACAGCCCTGTAGACATCCACCCCCGGCAACACATCCTCGGGAGCCCCACTGAAGCTACCAGGTTACAAGAAGGGCTTAAAGTCCAATTAGAGTCTAATGAGTTGTCCTAATTGAGATTATTCTTGCAAATTGGTTAAAATTCTAATGAGTTGGCCTTAAATGGAACCTCCAGTCGATGTTTACTCTGGCTCTGCCCCAGCGAATTTGTAAGACAAATGCAATATCTCTGTCCTTGCCAGCCTCAGTGAAAATGGGGGATAACATTACTGGACGCCAGAAAGTCACAAGCATTAATCATCATTTTAGGCTGCTAAAAATGCTGTCGGCTACTGATACAAAAACTGATATCAAATGAATGTTTTCTAGGAAAGAATGTTTTCTAGGAAAGAATCAACCACCATGTTGCCAGGTACTGAGCTAGGGGTGTCTAGAACTCAGGGCAAACACAATAAATACTTGCCTGATTTGATCAAAATTTCCAAAGATGACAGTTGTGTGTTGGGGAGGGGGGATAACGGGATAGAGGGTGGTAGAGTTGTTCAACTGTTCCTCCTATTCAGGTACCAAAATCTTTACAGCAAGACTTGGGATCCATTCACTCCAGATCACTGGCTACAATAACACCTACAGGGAATTTTTTAATGGAGGGCTTCAAAAAGACAATGAAAAGATTATACAAAGCTGACGGCATGAGTACTATATACAGATTACAAACTAGGTGACTTGGTTATGAATATATGCATATACATTTTTATCTGGTAGTAGCCCCCAGTGGAGAAAATATGAGCATCACTGAATCATGGCCTTTGGAGCCACAACAAGGAATGATTTAAGTATCTGCTCCTCTATCCCCTCAACCTATAGGAGACACACGATATCAAGCTTCATTTGATGATTCCTTCCAAGGCTCTCTCACTTGGATTGAGACCCATGGGATAAAGACAACTCTCTCCAAAGGAATCCGTCACTCTCCTGGAGGTTCAGCTTCCGCCTCTCATACAGCTTAGAAAGGGATTTGGCTAATATCGACAGAACCAGATCTACGGTTGTTAGGTTGGTCTGGCAGAGGTACCCAGTACCTTGCTTTAGGAAGTGCACCTATTATGTTTTTCTTCTCCTTTGGGATTTTTGCTAAAATTCCAAGGAAACTGGAAGAATCACATTCAACATCCTGTCATATAGAATTATGTCCACCTTATTAGTCATAGTTCTTGGTTGCAACCGAGTGAATCCCTCCATCAAATTTAAGCAGAAAAGAGATTTACTGAAATAGTACACAGAACCTCTGCAGAAAGCCCTAGATCCAGTTTGGAGTCTGCCCACCAGGAGCAACACCCAAATCATACTACTCAAGCACTCCAGTAAAGGTATTTCAGTCCCTGCAGCTGTGCATAGACACTGTGGCTTGCACCACCAATCTTGGGGCCTGGACACAAAGAGGCAGCAACTGCTGACCCCCAAAACAGATGCCACACCACCACTCTCACTAAAAAAGATGTAGTTCTTACAACAGCTGATTCCCAGATCGCTCCAAAAAAATGAATTCTCACGTGAACAGCTCTGGCTAATAGAGCATGTGGTCACATGCCTATGCCCTGAAAATGCTGGCTTCTTCCTTGAGGAAGCAAAATTTAAAATTAAGATATTCCCCAGATATGAGAACGGTATTCAAAGTTGCTGAGCATCACAAACAGGGCAAACTCCCTTTCACACATCTTAACAAATGAGATACTTAGGGCCAGAAATTTTAGAAGTGGGGCCAGATTTTGCCTCAAACTTCTTTCCTGAGGCGGAGTTTCTAGGATGGATCCTACTTTATCATTGCTAAGATAGTTTTAACAGCTCAGTCTGTCCTTGAAATGGACTTTCTTTTCAGTTATCTATTTTCTTATGGTTATCTCATTAAAAAATAATCCAGTATTCAGAGGAGATATCTATATAAACTTTCATGTAGCTTTGTATTCATCAAAAACAAAGCTCTGTTACATGGATATGATCATTTTGCCTATACACCAATAATTTTTATAATAATTAAATTGGAGTAAATGCAGTGAGAGAGAAGCACAGTTTAACTGCTATAGGAGTTTGGAGATCATCTAACTGAAGAAAGAACAGAAGGCTTCAAATAAGAAGTATCATCTGCTGACCATGAAAGACAAGTCGAATTTCAACAGGAGAAAAGGATTAAGGGCATTCCAAGCAGAGGGAAAAGTGTGAACCAAATAAGAAGAAGCTGATGGTGGATAAAGATGCCCAATGGAAAAAGAAAGTCTTTTTTCCCATTTTATTAAAGGAATCTGAGACCTGGAGAGGTGAAATGATATACCAGAAGCCACACAATGAGGGTCTTCTAACTACAGTTCCAGAGGTCTTTCTCTTGCTGTACTATGTGTGGCCATGCAAAGGTCACAAGGGAACTTAATCTTCCAAGTAGGGCACAGGCCAGACAAGGGAATCAGGTTATGTGGCCATAAGCTCACAAAACATTACCCATAAGAATTCTAGGGGCTTCTAGGTTGAAGAGGCTTCTGTAGCACTTTGTAATTTTTGGCAGTAAAAGAATCACCTTTATAAAATTGTACGTTAAAAAAAGTAAACAGAAATATAATTTGGATGCAAAGCAATCATTCAGAATAAAACCTAGTTATTAGAGTCTTAATATAATTTAAATATTCAATTATGAAGTTTTGAGCAAGCTAGGGCATTGCTGGCTGTCTTTTCGGTAATTGATAGAGTTCTATACGTTACATAACAAACTAAATCGGCTTTCCACTTTCTAGGACACAAAAATTTCAATTTGCTTGCATTTCAGGAATCACTCACACACAGAAATTCTACTTATGACTCATGAATAAAGAAATAACATTACTTGGTAAAGTTCTTTCAGCTTATGGTATACTTTTCCATCAATCACAGCAATTAAACTTATAACAATTCTGTGTGATACATATTATTATTATTATGCGTTACATATACCCTAACCTTTATGGTCAAGGACCTAAAAGTTGGCTTGTGCGAGGTCACCCAGATAATGAGGCCAAAATCATGGCACTGAAACCTGTGGACTCCAAGTTTAATGTTTCTCTCACCACAACAGAGCTATGATGGACAGTGATACGAGCTATCTCGACCAACCTGGGGTTGATACCTGAAACTACTCAACCCCCAGTGGAAGTCTGTAAGGTTCCCATGTCTCTCTGAGTTCTTTGACTTGGTTCCTGTAGCACTCACCCCACTGGATTCTGCTGCCCTACCCACAGTGGTTTTCTCAATATCAGATGGAATGGCAAGGCACTGCAAAAAAAATGAGTGAGCTGCCACATACCAAGAGAAATACAACTCGTAGCATTGAGGAGATGAGGCTGAGAGGATGCCTAACAAGGCCCAAAGGAGACTGTTATCTTGGGCAATTCACAGGGTCCACAATCTGGTCCCTCCCCTCCTGGGCTCATAAATTCCTCCTGTCAAAGCCATGCATATGACTGGACCCAGAGCACTGACTCATTCTAACAATGCTCACAGAGACATTCATCAAATTCGCTGCCAAATCTGCTAATTCACAATGAGGAAACTCATTGTCAAGTGGATGGATGCTCATGTCAGCCTGACCAGCTGTGGACAGGCTACATGGAGAGCCAAGTGACCGGCAGGCTCTTTAGTGGGCCTAACCCTAATTAGAGTCAGAGAATTAACATGATCGAAATGCTTATTGTTATTAGGTCAGGATAACATCACGATGCTTCCAATTCACCATAGGGCAGACTTATCAGGAAGAAAGAGAAACGGAGGCCAGTCTAATAGGGCACTTCATTCCCGGGCCTGCTGAGATGGGCACCAGCCATCTCTGTGGATTTTCCTTTAGACACATGCATCCTTTACCAATTCTTTTCCAACAGACACATTCTGAATTGCATTTCTGAATGCCAAATTTGGTTGTAGCCAGCATTAATTCTGGCCTGTGAGTCATTCTGATTCTTTAAAGAGATTTCACCCAACTTAATGCTAATACTTTTCGATGTTGATTTCTGAGCCCAATTCTCAGAGGGCAATCTGAGTCCCTTGTTTCCAAGTTTGTGGTAAGAACACACTCATCACTGTCACGCCATGTCAGGGCACTCTGACTCATCCATTCTGCTTTGGCGAATAAAAAAAAAAATCTTAAAAAATTCTTATTAGAAAACCAATACAAGCACAGTAAAGAAAAACTAGAAAACACATATACGCACAAAATATATATATTTAAAAATCTTCTCTAATCTCATTGATTTAGAGATAACCACTATTGATATTTTGGTGAACATTCTGCCAATTCTCTTTATGCACATATTTTAATAAAACAATATTTTGGAAGTTGTTTTTTCACTTAATATATTATGAGCATCTTTACTCGTTGAAAAATACAATTCTACAACATCATTTAAATGACTGCCTGGTATTTCATCCTATGAGGCATCAAAATTATTTAAGCAATCTTCAAGATTGGATATTTAGCCTGTTTCCAAATTCTTGCTTTTACAAGTAGTACTACAATGAAAATCCTTATTTTTATAAAAAGTTAAATTTTTAGTTTTAAATATTTTAATAGTTTGTTTTAGAGTAATTTTAGGTTTATAGAAAAGTCGCAAACACAGTACAGAGTTTCCATACATCCACACCCAGTTTTTCCCGACATTAACATCTTATATTACCATGGTATATTTGTCACAACTAAGAAACAAACTTTGATATTATTATTAACTAAATTCCATACTTTATTCAGACTTTAGTAGTTTTTCCACCAATGTCCTTTTTCTGTTCCAGGATCCAGTCCAACATACCTCAATGCATTTAGTAGAGCTGAACTTTTACACACACATATATCACCTTCACTTGTTCCTGGAAGTGGAAGAACAAACTCCTAGAAGTGCTGGGTCCAAGGGCACACACATTGTTAATTTTTTTGATATGCATCACTGAATTGCCCATCAGAAATGTTGTACCAATGCGCATTCCCTTAACAATGTGTTAAAGTGCCCATATACATGGTGACAGCACTGTCCTTATAGCAGCTTTGAACATTATTATGATGACATCACACCAAAATCAAATTATAGGGAAAAAAATCTGATTAGAGTCAAGAGCCCCATCTCTCTGCTGATCTGGATTGGTCCAGAAAAGTTTGAGCATACATGCGGACTGGTGAGCTGCATAATCCTTCAAGTACTCCTTTAAGTCTTACTTGATAAATATCTAAGTATCTAAGGCTTGAGTAGACATCAAGAAGTGGTGAGCCTGGCAAGTGCCCCATAGAGCTCTTCATACTGTCAAGAAAGCAACTGTCTTTAGTACATCTCCATAGAAACTTAAGCTGGGAGAAGGATCAATGTGCTACAATACATCAGCTTTCAAACATATTTTTAAATTTTTTTTAATTGAAGTATAGTTGATTTACAATGTTAATTTCTGCTGTACAGCAAAATGACTCAGTTATACACATATAGACATTCTTTTTTTATATTCTTTTCTATTATGGCTTATCACGGGATACTGAATATAGTTCCCTGTGCTATACAGTAGGACCTTGTTGTTTAGCCATTCTAAATGTAATAGTTTGCATCTACCAACCCCAAACTCCCCGTCCATCCCTCTCCCTCCCCGCTGCCCCCTTGGCAATCACAAGTCTGTTCTCTATGTCTATGAGTCTGTCAAACGTACTTTTAAACCACAACACTCATTCAAAAACACACTTTGCATCCCCTGAAAAATTATTACCTTACTATGAGCAATGCCTGCTGAAACTTTCCATTCTATTCTATTCTATTTCAAGGTATAAACTTTCAGGCACTGAGCTTGGCTGTTTAGTTTGGTAGCCAATAGCCACATATAGCTATTGAGAACTTGAAATGTAGCTAGTCTGAACTAAAGTGTGCCAGGGTAAAATAAACACCAGATTTTGAAAACTTAGTACAACAAATGAATGTACAATATCTCATTAATAATTTTATATTATATGTCAAGATAATATTTTAATATAATGGATTAAATAAAATTTATTATTAAAATTAACTTCAACTGCTTTTTTCATGTGGCTGATAGAAATTTTTTAATTATTATGTGACTTGCATTATATTTCTACTGGACAGCAGTACACTAAACTAATTTTATGATCTGCTAATGGGTTGCAACCCACAGTCTAAAAACACTGCCCTAGTGGGCTCTGGGTTCCTAACCAGGAAATATGCCATGCTCTACATACATATCCACCCAGCCCACTGACCTGAGAGCCACATGCCTAGGGAATGAGCCAGAATTCTCCAAGAAAAATGGCTTTTAGTCTTCTCCAACATTCAGGAGAACGGATGGCCTATGTTCAAATATTTACTCCATAGACCATTATGTAAAATATCAATAGTTTAGAATTCAATAAACATTTCTGAAAACAATTCAGACTTGTCATCAATATATTTAGAGAGTTTAAACACCTTCTTCAAAAAAAAATTGATACCTAAGAATATATGTTTCAGTGATTGCGAGTTCCTCACACAGCCACTGCTAAGTTGTTTTGTTGTTATTGTTTACAACTTCACACCATTTTGCATTCTACAGTCGAATTATCATACGGATAATCAGTAGATGTAAAAACAGCTCACTAACTGGCTAATGGGAAAGGATACTAACTTTGGGATATGTTGACTTTAAGATCTAAAGCAGAATGTTGCTTATTCTGATTTTTAACTATACACCATTTAGTCTCTAGAAATTTGCATACTCTCATAAATTCTATTTAATAATGCTCTAATTATACAGTTGTAAGTATAGTGGAAAATAAACTTTATTAATAATAATATAATGAATACTGGAAATGTGGTAAGAGAATACATATCAGGCGCTCTTACTACACACACAGAAAAATGGTAATTACATGAGAAGACATTTAATTAGCTTCACCGCAGTAATAATTTCACTACGTGTATGTATATGATCATCATGTCGTACACCTTAAATATACATAACTTTTAATTTTTTTTAATTTTAGAAGTATACCTTATATAAACACTGTCACATCAGTAATATAAAATGTTTTGTCATTTTATTTTTATAACCTCTTTATAAACTAAAAAGGAACACAGTCTACGGCCACACCACCCTGAACGCGCCCGATCTCGTCTAAAAAGGAACACGTATTATACAGAGACATTGAAATGACATGTACAGTATTTGTTCAGTTCCTCTTACCTAAGAGATAGTCAGGTTCTTTCTAGTTTAAAATCTATTTCTAAGCCTCTTACAGCATCAGAACCCAGGAGGCAATGAGAAACTCTCATGACAGGCCTCCCATCCTCTCACGTTCTGGGAGGATCACAGGGCCAACACCCAGATTCACCACAGGTCAAGTCTTTGCCTGCATAGTCTATGTGGATAGAGGCAAAGTCTCAAAGGCACCATGGTAGAGCCACTGCTCCACACCTCTAGCCCCCAGTCTTTCATGTATCTAGCTAAGAATTCTTTTTAGGTACTTTTTGTGGTAGGCAGAATAGTGTCCCTTGCCAAAGTTACCCATGTCCTAATCCGCAGAACCTATGAATGTTACTTTATATGCCAAAAGGGACTTTGCAGGTATAACTAAGATTAAGGCTCTTGAGATGGGGAGGTTACCCTGGGTTACCCAGGTGGACCCAGTGTAATCACAGGGATGCTTGTAAGTGAAAGAGGGAGGCAGGAGTCAGAGAAGGAGATGTGGATGGAAGCAGAGCTCATAGTGATGTGGGGCCATGACCGAGAAATGGAGGCAATCGTTACAAGCTGGAAAGACAAGGAAATGAACTCTTCTCGCCAGCCTCCTGAAGAAATACAGCCCTGTGGACACCCTGATTTTAGCCCAGTGAGACCCACTTCAGATGCCTGACCTCTACAGCTATAAGATAAAATACTTGTGTTGTTTTAAGATACTAAGTTTCTGGTAACCTGTGATAAAAAGAAATGCTCACATATGTTCACCAGACCCCAATATCTTTTTTCCCCCACTTGATTTAGAAAAGTGAAAGCTAGTATGACGACTGAGGGGAAGTGGTTCCTGAAGACACCACGACCAATGACCAGGGGAAGTCATTCTGGCTTATACATGACAGGCCACAAAATAGCCTGTTTGTGGCCTATCAAACATACATTGTACATCTGCTTTAATTACTACAGAAAAGTGTGCATTGACCAGAAGTAAAGAATGGCCATGCTAAAAATAAAGATTAAATGCCTCCCTTCCTTGGACGCCAATGCTGGTACTCCTTCCATGTAAAGACTCCCTTCCCAGGTGCCAAGGCCATACTGACTAGCTGTGCACATGCTGATCTGTTTTTTTTAAACCTTGAAGGAATGTATCCCTGAATTGTTTGATGTTCTTTGTTCTCACAAGACATAAAACTGTACTGGAGAAAAAAAATCTATTTCTACGTCTCTGAAATGAAAAGAAACTAATGATTCAGCATATACTTAGATCTAATCACTAGATGCCCTCTGCTCTACAATAAACAACGTCAATATCATCAAATGGTTAACTTGATGAGCATAAACATATTAACTTTATTAATGTGCTTATTAACCTTATTAATAAGCTTGTTAACCACTCTCTCTTACAGATATTTTAAGCTATTGACTGAATGCTTCTTTTTTATTATTAAAGCTTTGCTTACTTGTGTAGGTAACACAGGCTCATGTAACTACATAAACAATCTAGAGATATGTAGTGTAATGACCAGGTATTACACATGGAAAGGCACATGCAACGATTCAGTAATGACACACTTCAGCAGATGCAATCAGATCTCTCCTGGGTTATAAGGTCTTCGAGGAACTGGGCACCATTTCTTTTTTAAATAAAAATAAAACTGAATTTTTTTTTATACATGTTATGTAACTCTTTTAAATGTTCCCTAAGTTTTATCATTTCTACATGTTATATAATTTTTCTATCCCCACTTCTAATTCATTAATATTCATAAATGGAACTAGCTTTTTATAAGTTAAATTATTTTGTATAAGGCATACATGTATACATCCCCCTAGACAGTAAGCTCCAAAGCTCCAAAAGATCTTAACTTTCTCCCCTCCTCAGCACAGCACCTGGCATAGAAAAGGCACTCAGTCAGCACTGCCTGACTCTAGAGACTCTGGAATGAAGGGCTGTGTTCTCTGTCTTCCCTCACTGGCTTTTGCTTCTATTTCAGGTGTTCTTGGGTGTGTTTACGATCATAAAGGGCTCTATCACATCCTGGTATCATGCCACGGAGGCATATCCCAACCATCGCTTTCAATTTTCAGTCAGCGAATGAAGTGAGTTCTACATGCTGGGCCCTGTACGGTGAATGAGGGAGATGAATCAGGCATGCTCTCTGCCTCCATGGGACTCACAGATACGTAAGTAAGAGAGAGGATGAAGGAGGTGAGCACAGACCCCATGCTCTGAGGTGAGAACTAACTGAGCCAGGAGACTGGACATTAGTTAAAGAAGCAGGGGCTGTGAGATTGGGTGCAAAAGGAGTGAAAGAACAGGCCTGGGAAAAGCTGTAAATGGAGCCCAAGAATGAGGAGGGAGGCACAGAGATGGATGGGTTTCAGAAGACACAGTGTTTTCGATTCTCCTACCCTTATCTAACTCACTGTTTGGGCCTGTGAGGATGACAAATGAGCCACAAATAAGACGCATCTCCCAAAGATCCAGGGCTAGCCAGGAAGTTGGCTGGATGCGAGGGAGGCACTTCTCTGTGGTAAAAGCATGGCTCAGATTTCGCCCTAAGTTGAGGTCTTCCGTGGCCTCTGTGTGTGAGGGGAGGATGAGGAAAAGTGAAGTAAGGAGTTAACAGTCGGTGTAGGGGTGCAAATCTGGGGGAATAAGGCAAGAGAAGCAGTCCTATAGACCCAGATCACAACAGAGAGGCTGCCCTGTGTGCTCAGGAGTGGGAATGGTGGGGAGTACTCAGAGGAGAATGGTCAAGCTGAAAAAAAAAAGGAAATGGAAGTAAGAATTGTGTGGGGGAGGGTCTTACAGCAGAGAGAGGATGCCACGTTGGCCTCGTGAGGCTACAGGGAGACACAAAAATCCCCACTTCTACATACATGCATAGCTCTTCCCAGCTCTTGTAAACTGAAGGGGAGCTGTGAGGCCTTACGCCACTGCAGGAAGGGCTGAGCTGGGGGATTGGGGCTAGGTCTCTGTTGTCTCTGTGGTGTCTGAAATCAGGTGGCCACAGGAGGTGACCCTGACCTCACTCATGAGTCAGCCAACACTTTCAGGTCACCACACACTTGTGAATGTGCCTTCCTGTCTGTCTGGGCTGTGGTTTGCCTTCACTTGATAAAGATAGAGAGAAACTGAAGTAGAGGGCAAAGGCAGATTTTTATGCCTCAGAAATTTCTGCATCATCTACAACAAATAATTGCTCAAGTGCACCAAAAAGGAAGTCAATCAGCAAATCCACAGGCCTCTCAAGAAACAGACCTGATAGATTCCTGGAATGCTGACTGTCCCAAGCCAGAACACAGATAGGAAAAGCCTATCGTCCACAGGTAGAAGGGAAAATAAAGAAAGTAAAGTAAAAGCTCATATGCTTTTGGCTTCTGCGTGTTATCATTAATCATTTTGCTAGGAATGGAGGATAGCTTCCTTGCTGTAAGAGTCAAAGAGAAACAGATTCCTTTGACTAATGTGTTACCCAGATGTTCACCAGACCCCAATATCTTTTTTCCCCCACTTGATTTAGAAAAGTGAAAGCTAGCATGACGACTGAGGGGAAGTGGTTCCTGAAGACACCACGACCAATCACTTCTCAGATGTGGCATCAATCCACCTTCTGCTGGGGGAAAGGGATTACATGACATCCTGAGAGCTTTCAAGAGCAGTACCCAACCATCTTCTGACAGAAGCCATGGAAGCATTTAGTGGACTAGCTCTTCCTGAATCAGCCATGAGTTAAATCGCTTCATAAAATGGAGAGAGGCTTGTATGAAGCCTGTTGCCTGCAGGAGTGGCCCCAATCTGGAATGCCTTGACACATCCCAGCCTTGCCTGGCTTCCCATTGCATCATGTATTCTTGAGGAGTTCATTGCCAAAAGGTAGAATTAAGTCACATACTTGGTGGAAATAATTCCTAGAAGCTCCAAATTAGAAGGACAAATGTAAGTCACAAAGACTGCGAGGTTCAACAAATTGACTTAATTCTAAAGAGAGTGGGGACTGCATGTTTATTTTTCACCACGGACTTCCCAAAGCCTGAGACTCTGTGGGTCTCAATAAGTGTCATTATTTCCCTTTTGGTTAACTCACAATTTTACTTACATAAATATTTGCAAATGGAAAGCTTATATTACCACGTTAAATAGTAAATGAATATCCCTTGCCACATGTAATCATGAAACATGAAAAATAAACACAGTGACAACAGAGGCATTAAAAATTCACTTCATAGAGATGGTTGCCTATAGAAAGTTTGAGCCTTGCATTTGCTTTTGCTTTATTTATGAACAAATGAATAAATAAAGATGATTAGTAAGTAATGGAGAGGTGATAAGGACATTTGGGCTCCAAATTGCAGCCTTTTCCTTGGTTAATCAGAAGGCCTGGAGAATTTAAAAAGGGAATGCCTCTTACCATATGAGTCAACAGTATTTAGCATTGTATCTAGATACCTCATCAAAATGACCCCAGTGCCAAGAGGGTATAATCTCTCACTTTGGAAAACACCACTCTAGATGGTCTCTAAGGGCCTTTGAACACTGACAGTCAGAAATCTAGTGATATCTTTTAAACTATATCATCAATAAAATTATCAATGTGAGGTGGGTATGAATAGATAGGATGGAGTTTGGAAGCAATGAACCTCATTTTCTTGCCTAACTTTGGAAAAACAGTCTTATGTCTTTACAGCCACCCTCCTCCTTAGTCACGCCATCATACTGTGGGGCCCCATTATGACTTACCAAGTAATTACATGGATCTGGGTCTCCCAAAACTACAGCTGTTCAGAAAATGAATCTACAAAGCTCAGGTAGTTTTTCTATACTCTAAAGCAAGGTTTCCATGAAACCTGATGTATAAATAAACTGGGGCTGCCATATATCTTTCTCTAAATCTTTGTCTCTCTAAAGAGAGTATAATGTCTCTGGAGTTTACTTCTTCCCTGAGTTACTATCAACAAGGTGAAAAACACCCCATTAATAAAATGAAGACAGGTCCAATAGTAGAAGAAAGAAAGAAAGTCCCAAAGAACGGATTGAGCTCAGAAGCGTTTTATCCAAGGTAATTCCAGAGTCTATCATCACACCAGAGAAGCCATAGTTAAGAGAAGCCCATGGTCAAGAGATAAGCTGAATTATTATCCAGGGAAAACCAGCTGTGAGTACTGTGGGGAAGTTTTATGGGAGATTGAGCAGTAAAATGAATCAAGGGAGAATTGAGAAGTAAGGAAGAAGGAGCCAAACTGGTGGTTCAAGAAGCTAAATTGAAAAGGACCCAAGTGCCAGAACAGTCCCTCTATGTTGCACCTGCTGCATACTGCCAAAGCAAGCATGTGGGCAAAGAAAGAGCCACTTCAAAATTCAGACAGCATGTGTGTTCAGCATGCCTACATGCCTATAAGCATGTATCCATCCACCCATGCTCATGGACCCTTTCCATTCCTCATTGTGTAAGGCTGTGATGAGTGAAAGCAGAGGTGAAGAGAGTATAGATCAAGATGCTGAGAAGAAAGAAACAAGAAAAGGAAAACTACAAGCCCTCAAGGGAGACAGTGTCCAGCAAGCTGAGAGAGGTACAGAAGTTGCCATGGGAAGGAGGTCCAAGGAGGATGGGGTCACAGGTGGCTGGTGTGGAGTTGGGGCGGGGAATGCCTAGAGTTCTCCCAAGATCTCCACCTCATCATTAATGTAATAAAAGGAGTAATTTTTCTGGAAATAGGGCCTTTAAGCAGTGTTCTGAAGGATTAGGGGAGACCAGGATGGATGTGACAATGGGGAAGGGGGAGGATTTTCAGGCAGAGAAAACAGCTTGAGCAAAGACAGGGAGGCCATTATTTACAGCTTTCTAGATGTTTTCTAACCGCAGTAACCAAACCCTAAAGAATCTGTCAGCACATTCAAGGATTACTGACTGAATCCTGAAAATTTATAGGCAACTGACACAGGAGGGTTGAGCAATTCCACTGATTTTATCATGGCATCCATGATCTTACATGAAAAGCAAGAGGCAATTGTCTTAATGATTCAAAAGATTTTTCTTCGATTCCCCAATTTGAAAATTCTTTTCAATAAAATACCTTGATGTGTTTATAAATACCATATTACAGTAAAGTGATCCCTTTTGGACCAGGCATTGGCAGGGGGTGGGGGGAGGAATTTCTTGAATGAAAAGTTGGGAAATTCCTGAAAATTTTTTCAAATAACATTTAAGGCACTTGGAAATCGCAGCTGGTTTGAACACATTTCTGTTCCCAAATACTGCAAGGTAGCAGAGCTTACTTCTACTGATGGGGAATTCTTCCCCTTAACCACATTAGTGCATTTCAACTAATTCTCTTGATATTGTAGATGGAATAAAAAGAGGAAAATGTTGATCTTTAATAAACATCTTAGGAAAATGATAAAAATAAAGGATAACATCTTCACTCCAAAATAAAAGTGCTACATTTTTTTTAAACTTCTATTTTAAAATGAAGCAAATGAGATTCAAAGAAATTAAGGAAATGCCCCAAGTTCATTCACAAATAAGGGAAGGAAGATTAGAGTGAGGTACACTAGATCCCCCGTCAGTCTTTTATTTGAACAATGCTCTTGGCCCTCCCCTCTGTACTTTAACCCTAGACCTGGAATCACCTCTGCTTACCCCTCTCCTCTTCCCTGGACCTGCAAGCTGGAACTGAATTCTACTTCATGTGGAATTCCTTCCATCTTGCCACCTCTAGAAGATAAGACTAGTTATAGAAAATCTTGCTCTTCTCCCAGTCTTCCCCATCTCAGTAAATGGTATTATCATCCACTAGGTAGCTAAAACTAAGAAACTCAGGAGATATTCTTGACTTCCCTCTTCCCCTCTTTATTAGTTTCCTGTGGTTGCCATAACAAATTTACCACAAACTTGGCTTAAAACCACAGAAATTTATTCTTTCACAGTTCTAGAGGCCAGAAGTCCAAAACTAGACATTGGCAGGGTTGATTCCTTCTGGTGGCTTTGAAGGAGAATCCATTTCATGCCTCTTCTGCCTTCTGTTGGCTGTGAGCAATCCTTGGCATTCCTTGACTTGTAAATGCATGACTTTAATCTCTGCCTCTGTCTTCACATGACCTACCCCTCGAATCTCTGTGTCTGTATCTTTTCTGTCTCTTATAAAGACATTCACCTTGGATTTCAGACCTAGTGTTATCCAGGATGATCTTATGTCAAGATCCTTATCTTAATTATATCTGCAAAAACGCTTATTCCAAATAAAGTCACATTCTGAGGTTCCAGGTGGACATATCTTTGGGGGCCACAATTCAACCCACTACACCCTCCTTCCTACATCAAATCAGTCCCAAGTCCCATCGACTTTACTTCCACCATATATTCCATTATCATTTCCTTCTTGCCACCTACATCACCACCATTCAGGCCAACACCACCATCATCATTCCTTGGACCACTCCTGCAGCAGCCTAACTGGACTCCCTGCACCCACACTCAGATCTTTCTATCCCTTCTCTCCACCACAATCTGAATGATTTTTTTATTTTTAATTTGTATCTTATCTCTCCCCTACTTAAAATTCTCCACAGACTTATCACTAACTTAGCGTAAAACCCAAACTCCTCTCCACAGCTCCTGAGACCTTAGGCTAACCTACAGCTCCTGCCCCCCTGGGTTTTTTGCTGATCCTCAGATACTTCAGAATTATTTCCTCCTGGGAGTTTGTTCCTAGCTTTTCTTCCAACAAGCATGCCTTTTTTTGTCCCATTTCCCTATCTCTACATGGCCAACTCCCTGCCATTCAAATTCAACCTAAATGTAACCTCCTTGAAAGGCCTTCCTGACCACCAAGAAGAAGTCACTACCTAGGAAATTTTCATCAAAGCACCTAGCCTTATTCATCTGCTAAGCATCCAGCACTGTCTGACAGCTTTCTTGTTTACCTGTTGTTAGTTTTGTGGTGGTTGTCTGTTCATTCATTCTTTTATCAATGTCCCATTCCCACTAGAATATATGTCCTGAAATCAGAGATTTTGTCTATTCATTCAGTATTAAATCTTCAACACCAGAACTTTTTGGAACATAATAGTTTCTCAATAAATGTTTGCCGATTGACCAAATAAATGAATGAATTAATTAAAGTTACAAATGCTTAAAGATCCTGACTTGTGGATGGGTAATAGCACACAGCTGCTGAAACCATCTGATAGGGAGAAGTCTGGCTACCCAGGAATGTCCACAGATACCTTCTCAAGCTTGGGGCAAAAGATCTCCAACTGCTAGAGAATCAGACCCAGAACCTTGCTTTCTTACCTGCAGTTAAGTGTATATAATTCCATGCTGGAGTTGATTAGATCAGTGTAATTAAGAAGGGCATGGACATCAGCAACAGTTATAGAACCTGGAGAACTTAGAATGAAAACTAAAACTTGGTTTGGCCATGAAAAAAATCATACGACAAATACAATACAGGTCTCATGATCCCATGAATCATAATGATTACATATCTCATTCAACATATGCCAAATTAATATAATTGTAAATGTTTTCAGTGACAACAATAAATCATAGGGGGCAATAGCACGTGTTACATAAGTGATCTGAGACCCACACGACCAACATTGGGAATTGCCCAAAACTGAGCCACAGAGTAGCCAGAGCAGTTTTTGAAACAAGAGGTCAAATGAGACACTGCTTTGATAGATGAGATGAGAAAAAGGAGGATGGTGGTGGGGTGACCAACGTGTCCCTATTTGCCTGGGACCTTCTTGGTTTTAGCACTGAAAGTGATTCTGAAATCCCTTCAGTCCTGGGCAAACTGAGATGGTTGTGACCTTAAATGGTGAGGACTCAAGGCTGAACTGCCCATCTGTTGAATTACTAAGTCAGTGACCCTATTTCATTCCCAACTCAAATGTCTGTACAACATTCACTGTTGTTTTATGTGCTCTGGTTTCTCTCTCTTACTAAATGTTAAGGACACTGTTTTTAAAATGTTTCTCCCAGCAGTGCCAGCCACCTGAACCTTGGGCCCATCTCTCTGGCTCAAAGACCCCACATGCTACTTCTGCCTGGGAGCCAATGCCCCCTCCCCTAGCCAACAAGTGAAGTCAACACGCCTAGCTGCTCCCTCAATGGAACCCCTATCACCTGCCCTCTCGGTGTCTCCTGAGCTTCCTCCAGCCCCAGAACCCACACATTCTTGGTGCTGCTATCACCTTCATGGTACAATCCTATCACACCTGTCCCAGCTGCTCTTTTATCTTTAGTCCAAATCCATCTGCTTTCTGTCTTTCAGAGATTTCTCATAGTTTCTGATTCACCATGTCCCTTCTTTCCCCATACCAGGTAGATACAGATTTATTTTAATATCTGTCTTCTCTATTATTTCCTGGACTTGGTGACACAGAAGTGACTATAATATATGCTCAAGCTACCATTTAAAAAATATACAGCTCGCATAATTTAATTCCAATTTAGGGATACCTGACAATGCATCTAATGTAAGAGGAAAAAGAAGAATGCAAAAATATATAAAATAAGCAAATAAATTAAACACCCACCACCTCCAAATGTATGGACAGCACTATTAGCTGCAAACAGAGGGAGGAGAGCATCCTGGATCTGCTTTTCTACCTTTGGTGTGTTGCTCATTGATTTTATGCCTGAACATCTCTTTTTCTTGTAGTTTTTAGACACAACCAGATCATGAGATCTACTCATGGGCTCAGAAACTCTCTATACATGAGTTATTCACACAGAAGTAGGGGTTTTAGGGGGTTTTGTTTTGTTTTGCTTTGCTTTGTTTTTTAATGTGGCTCAGCTAGGCAGTTGCAGTAGAATGGGGGCAAATGAGTAAGTGTTCATCGAGTCCCTTCTATGGCCTGCTGCTTGGGATCAATGGGTACACTCTGGGATGCTGAGATGGATACAGCCCAGCCTCTGCCCGTATGGAGCCTGCTATCTGGGCAGGAAAATGAACACTCAGATAAGTCAGAATACATAAAACAGCATGAAATAAACACACCCAAACCAGGACTATGGAAATGCAGAGGAGTAGCTGACTATTCCTCATCAAGAGAATCAAGAAAACCTTCACAACAAAGATTATTTTTAATCTCAGCCTTGAAGAATGAGTATGAGAAAGTAAGGAGGGTGTTGCTGGGCAGCATGAGTGATGACAAAGGTGCCTGATTTTGAAGGGTCTTGAACACCATGCCCATGAACTTTATTCTATACACTATGGACATGTCATGAAGTACTTTGAGAAAGAATATGATATGAAAAGAGTTCTGCTTCTGAAAGCTCACGCTGGTGCCTATGCACAGGGTGAGTGGGACATAGAGAGATGGAGCAGGGCCCTGACCAAGGTAGGGATAGAGGGACTGTGAGACAGAGCCTTTATGAAGGGAAAGTCAACAGAGTTAAGGACTGATTGGAGACAGAGGAAGAGGTAGAAGGAGTTAGATGACTCTGAGGTTTGGAACTGAAGCAATTTTTTACTTCTCATTGAAATTGGGAGCAAAAATGATTGGGAGGGAAAAGATAATTTTGCTGGGCCTAGTGCTCTTTCTTACTTGGAAAGATTACCAGGGCTGAACATCAGCTCTTGCCACGATTTCTGGGAATGACAATTGTCATTTTTTTCAAATAGATAATAATTAGCACTCCCCCTCAGGAGAGGTCTTTTGCCCACTCCTTCAGTGATCGCCTCTAATACAAACAGCCAAGAGGGTTTTCAAGTTCATCAGGATAGTTCTGCCAACTTCCTCCCTCCCAACACACTAATTAACCCCTTTCTGTCACCCTCAAAGGAGGCAATCAGAGGCACAAGGAACACAAAGCAAAAAGAACACAAGGTTTAGAATCAAAACAGGCCTCCAAAACCAACTTCTCTACTTCCCCACTGCATGACCTTTGGGCAAATTTCTTAACGGATCTGTAGGTGATGAGGCTGTAAATGCAACTGGGCTCTGCGTTCTCCATCATCAGACGGCTGGGTAGTGTTGGCTTTTGGTGACCACCCACGGCTGCCTTCGGAGTGAACGCTGGCTTCATCCATTATCTGCTTATCGCAGCAGCATCCCTGTTATCAGCCACAGCAAGAACAGACCAAACACCCCACTCAGGGCAGCATGGGTGGATGAGCGATTATCAGCTAATTCTAGGCAGTGAGAGAAGCCAGGGCAGACAAAGCAGGCTAACCATCCAGGAGAACTGAGCCGCTCCCTCAGCAATCACACAACACTGGTTCTGCATGTGTGCCTAGGGAGCATCTCATTTCAAACAGGTCATTGTTACCATCATAATTAATATCTTACATCTGTACAGTGTTTTATAGTTTTAAGAGCATTTTCATATTCATTATTTGATCCTCACAGAAACTCTCAGAGCTACAGATTGTATGCCCATTTTACAGTTGTTAATAATTACGATTATGTATTAGTAACACAATATGGTAATTACACTATGTTATTAATTAGTTACTGTGTTCCATGTATTGTGCTAAAAGCTCAGCTTGCATTGTCCCATTTAATTCTCACAACTCCAAATGATAGGCAATACTAGTATCACTGCTTTACTAAGGAAGAAACTGAGACTGAGACGTTAAGTCAATTCCACAAGGCCCTCCCTGTTAACCACTGACCAGGCTGCTTTTCTAGGAGCAGCAGAAGGAAGCAGAGCATGGTGAAGAGCTGCTTCAGAGGTTACAGGGTTAGTAAGTGTAGAGTTGTGAATTAACCTATAATCCCTTACTCTAGAACCTATGTTGTCCCTACTACCCTCTGCCTCCACATGTGCTTGAAAGAACACAGTGGTAAAGACCAACTCCCATTCTCTCATGATGCATGAGATAAGAGTATAAGAAGTGACCATTGGGCATCTATGAAACCCTCTTGGGCCTCACTAATCTCACAGTCTGTCCTTCCCCACTCACTGATATTACAGCTGCTGAGTGCTGCCTGCAGTGGGAGTTCGTGCATTTGACCCTCTAGCTAACCCCCTTCCTTGTTTTACTGGGCTTCATGGTCAATGATTTCAGCTGGACTCTCACAAGAGCCCCAATTCCTTGACCCCTTACAGCCCACTGCATGAGCCCTGCCAAGTATAAACCCAGATATTGGTCATTCTTCCAAATCTTCTTGAGATCTGTAAATATTCCTAAGATGATGCAAGCTCAACTAATTTCTGTTTTGTCTTGATTACCCCAAGGAGTCCATGGCCTCTGAGGGGATATCAGAGTGGTGGTAGATTGGCTACTGCAATAGCCTCTTTCCTAATGGGGCTCTTTTCATTCCTTCTCCTTGCTCAATCCATATGCCCCCATGACACAAGGCCAATCCTTCCACAACAGAGATCTGATTTTGCCACATCCCTGCTCAAAAACCTTCACTGACTCCTAGTTGCATAAGAATAGACTGTAAATGCCTCATCCCATATTGACTCAAAACTTGATTCCTGCCTTCTTCCCATCTGTTCCTACCCACTACTATCATTTCAGTTATTATTCCCCATAGGACCTTCACTTTCTCACCCTGTGTTTTGCTCAGGCTGTTAACTCTGCCACAATGTCTTTTCCTTCATGCTTAAGTCTGACCATCATTTTTCAAGGCCTAGTTCAAAATCTCACCCCTCCATCAATTCCTTCCAAAACACTCCTCTCAGGATACCTTCTTCTTCATGGTATTCCCCAAACATGTTATTTGCGCTATGTTAGCATTATTTTTATGAATGAGAGTCATACATGTGTATCTATATCCCCTACTTGATTGAGAGTTCCTGGAGGGAAAGGATTAGATATTATTCATTTTTGCTTTCTTTTCAAACATAAAATAATGCTTTATACAATACAGAGCCTGATAAGGTGGAAAATGCTAGACTTGGAAGTTAGAAGATGGGTAGGTAAAATGTTAGCTGATAATTGATGACCATGAACTAGCAGGTCCCAGCAGAGAAGTAGCTCGTCCTCTCCAAGTTTCTTTCCATCCTCACACTAACTCTGAGGTCTTTGCTGTCTTCAGAGATGTGCCAGAGCTGGCAGTGGCTGGGGTCAGCACTGATCCCAGGTCCCTCCCTCCTCATTGCCACACCAGCTCCTGCTGCTTCTCACTGACCTCTGGCCACTATATAATCAGTGCTGGTACCTTTGACATTGGCACATAATAGGCAACATTCAATCACCAAGCCAGGCAGGACTCCAGGTGGAATCTCACCTCTCTCCCCTGTTGATGAGCCCTGGCTGAACAAAACGGATACTGTATCAGGAAGGACAAAAGGTACTAAGTGGAAATGTTTGGAGTACTTTTTCTTTCTGTTTGAAATTCAAAATGGGCCAGTGTGGATGGCTTGCTAAAGCATATCTTCCTTCAACTGAAATTTTAGCAAGGAGGAAATTGGTGATCTTATATCTCAATCATCTCATTTTAAAAATGTAGAAACTGAGGTACAAAGTATGGGACTATATAAGTGAGGCTCTAGTCAGGAAAATAAAGCTCAAGCTAGCTACATAAGAAATTAGCCACAAAGGTTTCAGAGGAGCCAAAAAGCCAAGTACAGAATGGAAAGTCAAATCAGAGACTATGAAGAGCTAAAAGCTACCACCATCCCCAGGGCTGGAGGAATAAAGGGAGTGTGTGGTGACACCAGAGCCCAGGAGCTGAGGTCACCAAAAGGCAGCTGGAACCATGGCAGAGCTGCCTGGCAGAAGGAGGGACCACAAAGGGAGAGTTTACTTGATGGCAGACAGAACTGTACAGGAGACTTGGTCACTGTCCTTAGGAAAGGGACACTTTCCTAAGTAGAGAGAGGAGGAGAGAAATACCCTGGCTTCCTCCCTTCTCTTCCCTCTAATCTCTCACCAGTGCCTCACAGTGACTGAATCTAACGAGAAGCCAGCTGGTAACGGTTCCTGGGAAATGTTGTTTGCAGGGGTCAGCTCCCTAGAACACAGAATGGAGCAAAGACAGAGCAAGAAACGGATCTGAGACCAAAGTGGCAAATGAATGGTGCAGGGATTTGTCAATGTCAGGTCTATTCTATTTCACCTACCCAACACTTCTTGCTCTTGCTGCCTGTGCCAATATTTCTTGAATTTGCTTTCTGCACCGAGCTCCAAGCCAGGCCCTAAGCATAGAAGACATTGCTAAGACATTGACTCTGTCCGTCCTCAAAGGCCTCTAAGTCCTGAGGGGGAAATAGAAGGAAACAACCTTAATATGATCAGCACTATAATAGAAATTGGCAATAAGGGACACGTGAGCTGGACCCATAACGATAAGTATAGATTTTACAGGGATGGAGACCTTCCAAGCACAGGAAACTGTATAAGGTGAAGGCACAGAGGCCTAAAAGTACATGGAGAATGCAGGGAGGAAGAAGTCATCTCAAGGGGCTAATGAGTGAGATTTGTCAGGGAGTGGCAGGAGATTAACTGAACATCAGGCAGGACCAAGAAGTAAAACGCCGGAAGGTGATGGAGTTCTGACTCCAGTGTGGAGGCAAGAGAGAGTCCTCTGAGCTTTGTTGGGTGAAAGCGCTTATTTTGTATCAGAAAAAGGACTAAACAGGGTACTTTTTTCTAGTTTATTCTAATTACCCTCCCTCTTTGGATATCTATTATTTCATTTTCCAACATTTTTAATGAAATATTTCAAACATATATAAAAGTTGAAAGAAATTCATCATGAATACCCATGATATCCACCAACTAGATCCTATACTGGAATTTACTATACTTGCTTTATCACATATCTAGCCATCTAACCATCTCTCTCTAACCATCAAACCATTTTATTTCTGATGCATTTCAAGAAAAGTTACAGACATCAGTACATTTTACCTCTAATTATTTGGGCATATGATTAACCAGAGTTCAATATTTGTTTGCAATGTTTTAGGTAAAATTTACACACAATGATTTGCACAACCTTTAATACCCTTCGATGAGTTCTGACAAATGCATGTCCCTGCATAACCTAAGCCCCTATTCATGACATAGAACATTTCCATCACCCCAGAAAATTCCCTTATGCCTTCTTCAAGCTTACATCCCAAAGGTAACCACTGTCCTGATGTTTTTCCACCAACAGAAGCCTGTTCTAAAACTTCATTTAAATGGAACAACATAGCACGTACTTTTGTGAAACTATATACTCGTCATTAAGCATAATGGTTTTGAGATTCACCTATGCTGTTGCATATATCAATGGTACTTCCTTTTTGTTGCTGAGTAATATGCCAACATGCCACAGTTTGTTTATCTCATCTCCTATTAACAGACATCTGATGAATGAAAGTACTATTAACATTCTTATGCAAGTATGTTTGTGGATTATTATTTTCATTTCTCTCACGTAAATACCTAAGAGGAAGAGTGCTAGGTCACAGGGTACCTATGATAATCACATTTACCTCATGGGTTGCTGTGGGGATTAAATGGGATGATGCATAGAAAGCACCTGGCATAGTGCCTGGCATGGAGAAATCACTATGATGATAAGCTATTAGCAGCAGCATTTTCCTGGTAATAATAATATATAATGATAATGTAGAATTGTTTCATTATATTTTCATATTTCAGAGTATTTTAAGATGACTCTTTTTCATAATGACTCTCACCCACTCTCTCACTAATTCATAGTTGAAGAAATTACACACAGACAAAATTTAATTTGCCCACTTCTAGACAGAATGTCAACATCAAAGTAGCAGCGCTTCATTTTAACATATGAACTATGTGGCCTTTCTTTGAAAAGATAGCAGAATTGCTCTCGAAAAAGACTTCCACCTCTAACAGGTAAGTACTTCTTATCGCCTATATGCACTAATGGTATCAGTACACTGAATTTCAGCAGTAGGAAGTAATAAGAAGTGGGAGATCTCTGGAATCAGGTTGCCCTGGTTCAAATTCTGGTCACTGGAAAGTGTATCATCTCAGACAACTTAGCTGAACCTTTCTGAGCCTCATTTGCTTCACCTGCAAAATGGGTGTACCAATATCTATCTAGTAGGATTATTCTGAGGATTAGAAATTATGAATGCAGAGCCCGGCACATGGTAGGACCTCAATCAGCGTCCACTACCAAATGGGAATAAGTGAACGTCTACATTTGCAACAGATCATTTATCACACAAATTAACTCATCAGTGACATCAACCCAGCAATAAAAAGCTGAGCATATTAGAAAGGAATGTGGTCATTTATTATCATCCTTCTTCTGATTCTTTAACAAAGGAACTCACTTTCATTTCAGCATCAACACTTTTCTCTAATGAAAAGCAAGGCATATGTAGCAATATTCATTCATTCAGCAGACATTGAATGAAGCCACCCCTTACCACAGGGCTTTGCTAGGCATAGGGTACACATGATGACAGGCAGACCCCCTGGCCTTAAATCGCTCTCACTCTACTGGAGGAGTCAGATACGAAAACAAATAACTACGAATAAGCTGCCTCTTACTTGAGGTGGAAGGTACTGGGAACAACTCTGATACTATTTCTAAGAAAAGCTGCATAACTCGCCTAATAAAGCAAGAGGCCCTGTGACACTGATGTTGATATGCCAGCTATTCTTAGTCAAATAATTAGAGCATACCGGAATAAGTGACACAGTAAAGGCCTGCATAATGAACTTGAGAGAAATCAGAGAAAATGGGGGAAGAGTTGTGCAGGAACAAGGAGAAGAAGCAGAAGTAAGGAGAGGAGAGAAGAAGAGAAAAGAAAGAGAAAATAATGTGAGTAGAGAAGGAAAATGGGACGTGAAAACCCACAGAAAGGAAAGACTGCCTGGAGACCTTCCAGACAAAGGGACATTTGAGCTTAGGTTTGAAGACTGAGTAAGAATTTGAGAGAGTAAAGATATTCAGACAGAGGAAACAGGGTACATAAAGGTGTACATTCAGCATGTGAAAATGCTGATGTAACCGGAACATGGTGTGTTTCTCTTAGGTTATGGACAAGGGTGGGGAATACTGTCAGAAAGAAAGAATTGGGATCAGAGTGCAAAAAGCCATGAGACGCCAAGGTAAGGGTCTGGTCCTTTTCCTGTGGGCAATGGAGAGCCACAGAAGAATTTTCAGCAGCAGGGTACATTATTAAATTCATGTTTTAACAAAAAAATAATCGGATTGCAGGTATGGTATAACATGCCACCCAGATCCTACTTCAAGAATGAAGGACTTGGGATGAAGTTGCTGGGACTGCTGTTGGCACCCACCTTGGGGATTGCCTCAGCTGGAGAGACCCCTCATCCAAGGTCATGCCCATTTCCTGAGGTGGCCAGCATCCAGTGTCTGATTGACATCAGGTATAAAGGTCCAGTCCTCTCACCCTAACTTTGAACAGCTCTGAAGGGTTATTATCTCATCTTCATGATTCCCCGCAGGGTCTTCTGAGGTTTCCACTGACACTACATTCCAGCCTGAGTTCTCCCTCCACCCAATCCTGCTTCCTTCTCTCCTTTCCCTCCCATCTCTCATATCCCCCTCTTCCCTTCCCTTCCCCAGATGTTGGTCCCAAGAACACTCTCTAATACATCTCCAGTACACTAATCTAAGTCTCAGTCTGCTACACAGGAAACCTAACCTGGGACAGTGGAGTAGACTGAAAAAGTAAGAGGGAATAGGTGGGAAGCAAGCTACTGCTGGCCTATGCTGTGCTTGCCAGGACCATACATACTGGATTTCCCATGACAATCCTCTGTCCAGCCTGCATTATTTCCTTACTCCTAGGCTGGTCTCCTGGCTCCTGAATTCACTAACACGCTCCAGAGACCAAATTAAATTTTCATCATTTTTGGAAAGCAGAAAGGAGAATCTTCCATAGACAATTAAAACATAAAGAAAAGAAAGCAGTGCTCCCATTGGGCAGCACAAAATGGTGGAGAGGATGGACTCACCAAACCAGAAATGGGGGGAAATGAAATAGACCAACAGGACAGCTGCTTGTAAAATCCATCTTCTCTCCTGAAAAGATATTCAAGAAATAGCTCCTTTAAAATACTTTAATAGACGCTTTCCAAGCCTTTTTAACATGTGCACATAAACAATATCAGAATGAAACTCTGTGCATAGTTCTGTACCTTGCCCTTTTTTTTTACCTTATATTATTTCATTCCTACTTCCCACGTCAGGGAGAGAAAAACCTTTTGATTCAAGAGGGGTACCTGGGTTCAGTTTTTACACACGGGTTTGGTTTTTTTTTTTTTTTTTTTTTTTTTTTGGCCGTGTTGGGTCTTCATTGCTGCATGTGGGCTTTCTCTACTTGTGGTGAGCGGGGGCTACTCTTCCTTGCTGTGCACAGGCTTCTCATTGCAGTGGCTTCTCTTGTTGCAGAGCATGGGCTCTAGGCGCACAGGCTTCAGTAGTTGTGACACATGGGCTCAGTAGTTGTGGCTCATGGGCTCAGTAATTGTGGCTCGTGGACTCTAGAGCACAGGCTCAGTAGTTGTGGCGCACAGGCTTAGTTGCTCTGCGGCATGCGGGATCTTCCCGGACCAGGGATGGAAGCCTTGTCCCCTGCAGTGGCAGGTGAATTCTCAACCACTGCACCACCAGGGAAGTCCCTACACATAGGGTTTTATTCAAAGTATACAGCAATTGCTTATATAAAGAAAGCCATGGTCATGCTGACTCACAGTAAGCTGGCAACCAATAGTGTCCTTCCTTCAAACGTATGGGTATAAGCCACACACTCACCTCTCTCCCCATACACATTCTACCCACTCCTGTTAGTTAGAAGAGTTCAGTTTAATTGTTTAACTAAATATGGTAAATATTCATAATATTCATAAAATATATGTAACATATAAAGAGTTACCAAACAATGAACACCTCTGTTCTCACTGCTTATTATCTTAAAAAGAATATTATTATTAATTTGAAATTCTCTGTGGGTGCCCCACCCCATCCCAAACATTCCCTCCCTCTCAAAATTAGTAATCACTTTCTCTAATTTTGTGTTTTTCATTTTCTTGCTTAATTTTATAGTTGTACACATGTTTGCATCTTTATATCACACAAACACACAAACATATTTAGTTTATTTTTTTACCTTTATATAAAATCATACTGTCTGTATTCTTCCATGCCTTTTATTTTTCACTCAACAGTATGATCCTGAGATTAACTTGTGTACATTTTAATTGACGATAGCTTTATTTCGTCAACTCTGAATCATAAACATCATGGTGTCTGATGTTAATAAAAGCCCTAGGTAGTCAGAGAAAAGAGATATTTGCAAATCAGTGTCACAGTTTCCATAAGGTAATGGTCCTGCTGGAAAACATTGTTCTTTTCCATTCCTCTCACCACTCCACTTCCTGCAGAGACACTGCGCCCTGCCACCAACGTCACCATGGAAAAGTGTGTCCGGTGAAACACCCCTCTCAGAGAGCCAGGCAACTCAACACCCTCTGCATGTGAAGTGGGGAGGGGGGCTGGGCAGACACCTGAACGTGCCTTTCTCAGATAACACACATGAAGAAGAACAGTCTTGGGGAAACTACTATCCACTGATGTTCTGGACTTACCATTTCACTTGGCATTTTGTTTCTGAGCCAGTTTTTCCAAGTCTAAAAGACAACCCTACATGGAAGAAAGGTCACATCAAGAGCCACTTCCCCCTCATTTCAGTCAGATAAAACAAGTCTTGTTCTGTCAGCCTTCCACATTTAGCATTTCCACTGCAGCCGCTGCTGGGAATTTCCCCTCTCTGAAGAAGACCTAATTAGACCCACAGCCAGGCTGGCTGGCCATGGAGCACTCTGCATCCCACATGCCAAGATTTCCATCCAAGAGACTCTGATCTTATTCCCACATTACTCTGTCTGCAAAGGCCTAATTAACAAACCAGTGACTTCACTTTTCTAGAGAATCTATTCCCTGGTCCCAGGAAGGAAATGTGGTTCTGTATGAAGCAGTCCTTCCTCACGTGGGATGTCCCTGGGGACACAGAACCTCATCTCTAAAGCTTTCCTCAACCATCTCCACAACCCTGGCACAACTGACTTGCCCCTTCTCTATACTCCTCACTCACTCCATATGGATTTCTCTCTTAGCACCCACAACATATTACTACCCTTATTTATTTAGACAGTTTTATTCTCCACCAGGTTCTAGGTTCCTTTAGGGCAGGAGAGTGTCTAATCCATCTCTGTATCCCCAGCTTAGCCCAAGCTTGGCACAGAGGAAGCACTCAGGGAATCTACAATGTTTGTCCTGAATTCCCTACTTCTGGGCCACCCCAGTAGGTACTCTAGAACGCCAGCCAAGCAACTTGGAACCAGAAGGTGAGTTCCAAAAGGCAGATAAAGGTATCTTTCTCTGGGAAAGAAGCTAAAGAACACGAAGGAAGCTCCAGGCCACGTCCTTGAGATAAACTGGGGATACCAAGTATTCACACTGAGTCTAAAATGTTAGGGTGGGATAGGGATAGTTACTGGAGATGGAGTCAAGTGTCAGCTGTATACTAGAGTAAATCATAGCAGATCAAGAATAGGCTAGAAAGGCTTAGAACCATGAGCCAGCCAGGCTTAAACATGATTAAGGTAAATAGGTTGTAACTCAAGTTTGAACAGCCTTGAATGCCAGGCTATGGAGTTTGGATATTATTCTCTGGGGCAATGGCAAAATGGCCTCATGGCACCTGAGGCCAACTGGCTTCCCCCAAATGGAGCCTGGTGTGAAACAAGATTATTTGAGAAGAGTAGTGCCACTTCTCAGGTTAATAGAGTTTTAACTTGAATTCTGTCTCTGACTCTAACACAGGGGAAGGCACCTTTGTGACTCAAAGTCTTGGCACAATGTTAGATTAACTTCACAAACGTAACCTAAAATGGCAGGTTTCAAATGGAGAAAGAGAGATGGAGTTAGGCCATCACAGCTTTCTCACTTACTCATTCTCTGGACCTCAGAAACATTCTCTGTATAAAATGAGGATATGAAGTTTCACCTCACAGAGTTCATAATCAATGAAGCGGTAAAGCATGTTTTTTTTAAAGAAATAACCAAATAAAAATTCTGCAATTCTACCTGTTAACAGTTTGCTAGGAGTTTTGTGATACTTTGTTTTTTGTTTTAATATCTTTATTGGAGTATAACTGCTTTACAATGTTGTGTTAGTTTCTGCTGTACAACAAAGTGAATCAGCTATATGTATACATATAGACCCATATCCCCTCCCTCTTGAGCTTCCCTCCCACCCTCCCTATCCCACCCTTCTAGGTGGTCACAAAGCACCAAGCTGATCTCCCTGTGCTATGCAGCAGCTTCCCACTAGCCATCCATTTTACATTTGGTAGTGTATGTACATCAGTGCTACTCTCTCACTTCATCCCCAGCTTCCCCTTCCCAAGTTTTGTCATACTTTGAAAGCATCCATACCCCCAGCCTGTCAAATCATGACACTGAGCAGTGCAGGAGACTACAGCAACTGACACAATGTCTTCAGGGATCTGGAGCTGAGAGGGCTTTGCCTGGACAATTTCTCAGAAACCCAGATACCATACAGAGATTATCCCAAACTGAGGCCATCCTGGCCAGACCTGCCTGGTTCCCATATCCTTCAATCTAAAACAAAATAATCAAATTCTGCTTAAAAAAAGTCCTAGACCAAAAGTCCTGACCATCAACTTTAGTTTAGAAAGTCAATATTGATTTAAAAAAAGAAAGAAATATGCAAGTAGAGCATTTCAGACCAGAAAGAGCCCTTAAAGGTCACCTAGTCCAAAACCCTAATATTACAGGTGAAGAAATTAAAGCCCAAAGTGGGGACTAGACTTAGCCAATGTCACAAATCTGGAGAGAGGAAGAACTAGGAAACAAAATCATGTCTTCCAACCTCAGACACCATGTGTTCAAAACTGATTCAAGCATGGTTTTATTTTTTTTAATGGCAGAGCAATGAAAGTATAATAAAATAGGAATAAAATGGGAGATAAATTCAATTCAAATACTAAGGGGGAAAGTACAACCAACCAAGAAAATAAACTCTTCAAATAGCTGATACAACCAAAGAATGCCAAGGCCCTAGTTAACTGCCTACATTTTGAGAAAATGTGAAATGAGGTTTGATCAAGCCTTGCAATGACCTATGCTCTCAGCTCATCTGGACAACTAATGTTGAGCATATGGGAAGCTGAAATGATTAGGTTTGCTAAACTGAAAGGAGATAAAGGAAGGACTGGATGTAATTCTGGATGGGCCCAAAATGGGGGGCTCCAAATGGGAATGTAGTAGGTGGGATAAACGGAGACCCTTGTTCCTCTTGCTGCCTCTCTGAAACTTGAGTTACAGAGAATCTGCACAAATGCTCAAAACACATAAATTCCCTTCCTGAGCCTCAGTTTCCACAGCCCCGAAATAGGAATCATAAGAACCATTTCCCAGAGCATAACAGGAGCAGCATCAAAATCCCCTGGTAAACCATTGTTTATGGAAGTATAAGGGCACTACTACTCAAATGTTGATGGGACCAGGGAGGTTTGCTTGTGATTCTATGATTTTGCGTGCCTGCTTTTTGTAACGAATGACAAAAACATTCCACAGAGGAATAGCAGAAAATTCTCTTCAGAAGAGAGTGAAGAAAGGTATTTAGCAAGCTAGCAAAACAACCATACATCTTGTTGCCTGCTAGACCAATAGCCAAACCATAAATCTAATTGGCAAAACCAGAAAAGAAAAATGTGTAGTTTTTTAGAATAAAGGAATTCCAATGTGCCAAATACCTTCTGTGCAATTATCTAAGTAGTTTCTTGTTTAGGACGGTTTTTAGAGAACACCGGTCACCAAATGTAGCTGCTAACCTAAACCGCTTCACTTCACAATGTTCCCAAAATGTCACTTGGAGAAGGACATCAACCTGGAAAACAGGAGAGCTGAGTTCTGCACTCACTTCACTGAGTGGCCTCGCATCCCATCCCCTCTCTGTGTTTCAGATTTCTCATCTACAAAATGAAGTTTCGATCCACAGATACTATCATTTTTACTGCTGAGTCTCTCATTTTAGCTACTGATTTTGACTTGTAGGCTTTGTAACACACCTGTGTATGGAAACTTCATGTAATGAGAGAGGCTGGGCTGTCCAGGTATGACACCAAATGGTGGATGCCTTGGCTTCTTTCTTCTTTGGACCATTCCAGGAGCAGCTGAACTGCAAAGACAGGACAGGGCCCCAGTCCAGGATATTTCCCTTTTGTCAACTGCCTTCCTTCTTTCCCTTTCTGCACCACTTCTCACCTCCACACTCACCACTTCAGACTGTCAGGTGCCCTCTGTGTCGATCATCCACTGCCCTTCTCAAACCAGGAGGTACAGAGCTACACATTCACATAGGACACTTGAAATACAGTATTGACTGAAACTAAAACACAGCTCTTACCTCACTATAAGAGAAGACCCAGGAACCATTTCTAATCTCTGACAATCAATCACAGAGACATATTCTAAGCAATGCCAAGAGGAGAGAACTAAGGCCAATTAGTGCCGGAGGACAGCTTTAACATAATATACTCCAGTCCGTTTTACATTATTCCTAAACAGTACCAATCCAATAAAACTTTCTGTCTCTAAAATATTTTCTAAAATAAATGAATATATATGTAATTATCTAACAGTGCCCTGTGTGTACATGCTCTAGGTGCTGTTTTATGCTTTCAGCCAACAAGAGCTATCAAGCAGGTTGTATCAAAGGGAACTATACCCCCAACCTTGAACTGAGTGCTCTGCAACATGAGTGATTTATCTACCACGGCCACTTTTTATGCCTCTGTATGTGTGTGTGTGCCCACATGCACACACTCAGGCAATTTTGATCCACAGTGGAACACAAAAACTATCTAAGAATAGATCTGGATTTTCCAGGTTAATTTTTCCTGCTGGTTGTTATTAAATTGCAAAATTTTCCACATCTTAAGACTCCTTCAAGAAAATGGGAGAAGAAACCAAGGGTGAAGATTAGCAGATAATCAGGAGGGCTTTAGCAGGCTTGCCTGGACTACATGCTGATTGATGAAGTTCCTGCTCTCCTCTCCATGCCTTACTGCCTAGATCAGCCAAAGTCACTTGGTTTGCCCCAGAGAAGTGATTTGCTTGGACCTACTCCTGTATGCTAGAAATTGGTCAGGGTGAGCTTAGACAGAAAATACAGAGCAGTCTACTGTCCTGCCAGATATTCAGAATCTTACCTCCACTACAGCCCTGACAGATGGCCCAGCTACAGAGACTCCTTACGTTTCCTAGCTCTCACTCAAGAACTTGCCCTCTGACTTCCTAAGCAGGGCATCTTGTAAATGCTCAGAGAAGCTCTCAGAGGCTCTCTGTTCAGCCTGCTACCTCCTGGGAGTATTTACCCATCAGTGGCTTAGTGCCCTTTGTTACACAGTTAAGTCTGTACTTGTAACTCGGGTTTTTTTTAATTGCTTTTCATTTTCACTAACATGGACATAATCATTGATAAAGCAATAAAATAGTTGGTTGGGAAAAGATGACAACTTGTGAATTAGAGATAGACAGAAGACCTTTGACAATGTGTGACATTGTTGACATCATAAATAGTCCTATAGCCTGGGAAGACTGAGCAACCACAGTCTAATGGAGGAAGCCATTACTGGAAGTATGTAATTGGTGACATTAGAGAATATGAAGAGAACAGAAGAACCATGGGAACACACTGTGACAGGGACCATGCTCCAGAGACCCTATATCATGCAGATTCAGTTAAGGGTCGCATTTCTAGAACCCATACCCTAGTGAGATCTGCTGTGGGTAGGTCAATGGCAATAGGCAGTTTCCCAATACTGGAAGTTTTCAAGGATCAGTTGGGTGTGAAAGGATGTATGTACAAGGATTTTCATTTCACATAATTTATAATAGCAAAAAAAGAGAAACTAAAATCCAACAATAGAGGATTAGTTACAAAAAGTATGGTAAACCTAGACAATGGAACACTATAAAAATTAGATGTAGCTATGTATTTTATATACTTAGCAATATATTGTTAAGTAAATAGTGAGGTATAGTACAATCTAATCCACAGAAAAGACTCTGGACACTTATGTACCTAATTCCTAACTATACTTATCCATGAGTGGTGAAATTATAGTTGTTGTTGTTTCCATTTTGCTTATATGTATTTTGTAATTTTAAGAAGTGAATTTATAGTTTGTATAATACTTTGAGGCCAAAACTGATGAATAAGGGTTGACTAGTCTTGATGGCATTTAAACATTCCTCCAACACTGAGACTATGAAACTGATTACCTGAAACTAAGTAACTAATATTGTGGCCCCTCCTCCCCTCTAACCAACCACACATGCACACGTAAGCACGCACACATGCATACACACATACACACACACACACACACACACAGCTAATTTGGAGGCTCTTTTTCATCCCCTGCATATATGTCAGTAGCAATGGCCAGAAAGCCCATCCCTGGAACATGGGGTTACAGTGATAAGTCTCACAGTAATGGCAGGAATTTCAATGGCTACAGCAGTACTGCAGTAGCATATTCAAAATGACAACATGGCTGAAATAACACCAGCTCTCTGCAAATAATAAACAGGATGGAGCGCTGCTTGGCTCAGGTGAACTCCACAGCTTGTTTTCTTTTCGTTGTATTTCCCCTTTCACAAAACCAAGACTTGCCTTTGGATCTCACAGGCCTAGGATACTATTATTTTGACAGTTGTTAGGTGGCATTGCAGAGGATGAAAGGGCACTAGTTAGCTTTCCCTCTAAACGCACAGCCCACTCCAAGCAGCATAAACACTATTATTTTGAGTTGATGGACAAGATTTACAGATGTGTATGTAGAGGTTGAAAAGTTGAAAATTAGCAAGGAGAATTTGAGAATTACAATGAAGATAATACGTGTGATCCATTTTGTCTATAAAATAGGCCAAGAATTATATTTTTAGATGAATTTGTGTAAAGATAAATACATTTTAATTAGAGGCTGATATCTCAAATATCAGATCAAGATTAAGGTCAAGAGCAAACGCTAATCCTCCTAGTTCTCAGGAGTGTTGAGGATTTAGTTCTAAGAAGATAATTGACCTGAAAGTCCTTTGTACATTTTGTGAGTTCTTATTGTTGTGTAATAGTAAGAAAGCAACGTTTAATTATACTCTGATTTCTTAAGAACACTAACTTTCACCAAATATCTGTTCTTGCCTACTGTGTTAAGATACACAAAACCATATCAGGAATATCACTGCTTTTCTATGTTGAAAAAAAACTGAACCCAACATCTAGAAACCCACAAAACATGTAAAACATAAGGAAAAACAACTTCATTCAAATAGCCATGTCACAGTCCTTGCTTTAATATATTAAAAATATTGCACTGAAAGGAAGTTATAATTTAAAATGTTATTTGTACCAAGTCACTTCTGAAACAAATACTAAGATTTCAATCCTCTAGAAAACCTTTTATACAAAGTAATACTTTTAGAACCTATATATGGGCACTCCATATGTTTTTCACTATTGACCTAAGAAAGGGATATCAGAATCATGTTTTATTGTTGAGAACTCTGACACTAAGAAAGATGAGGTGATCCACAGGCAGAAACTTTCAGGGCCAGGATTCTAACCCACATTTGATTCCAAGTCTCATGCCCTTTCTACTTTAAATGAGTTGCCCCTTTTCCTTGCCCATTGGGCAGAACCATGACATACTGTATATAGCTTTATGACTTGAAAACCCCTGATTTCTACAGAGGAGTAGCTTATGGAAAATGGCTTGTGTTAGGCAGATCACCCTATGCCCCACATGTGATCTCCTGGTTGCCTAATTCATGATTGCAATGAAGTCACAGTTATCCTAATCGCCCATCATCACATGACCAAGCTATGCAGGAAAGGTGTTTCCTCCCAAACACTGAGCATCTGGACCATTGTTTATGACAGAAATAACATTAGGGGCTGACCCAATATAAAACAGTGGTCATGCAATTTAAAGACACATTCTATTAACAGGAAGATGTGCAGGTTACTGATGCATAGGGGTGGGTGGATTTGTTACTGTCATTCTTATATAGGTTCCATTTGAGTTGAAAAATAAAAGAAATAGGGCTTCCCTGGTGGCGCAGTGGTTGAGAGTCCGCCCGCTGATGCAGGGGACACGGGTTCGTGCCCCGGTCCGGGAAGATCCCACATGCCGCGGAGCGGCTGGGCCCGTGAGCCATGGCCGCTGAGCCTGCGCACCCGGAGCCTGTGCTCCGCAACGGGAGAGGCCACAACAGTGAGAGGCCCACGTACCGCAAAAAAAAAAGAAAAAAAGAAAAATAATAGAAATAATGATTTGAGGCCCACACTTAGATACTTTGTTAGAATTAAAAGTGCCCCCCCAAAAGCAACTGATAGAAAACATGTGAGAAGTATTTGGGGGTAATAGAGAAAGCCCAAATTTTATAAGCTCATCACCTGGTTTTTAATACTTACTGGGTTCTAAGATCTTGGGCCAGTTTTTCAATCTTTTTGATCCTTAATTTCTTCATATGTTAATAAGTTTCTACAGATCTGAGTTAGGTGAGCCAGGACACAAAACCAGATCCCATTCAAGAGAGGCCTGTTACACATTACCATGCATGTGCATTTCAGAAGACAAGTGAGCCTGCATGTGTGGAGGGGATCTGACCTTCCCCTGAGGGATACCAGAGACCAAGTAATGGTGGAGGGTACATGAGACAAGTCATTTTAGGAAAAGAAATGCTGATGGAAAGGTAAGTGCCTACATAAGGAATTCAAGCCAAAACTACTAAAAGACTCAAAGCCCAGAGGGATTTGATGAGGCCATCTGAGGTTCTGAGGGAATAGATTTCCAAAGAGAGTTCGTTTCCCAATTTGTAGAAAACCAAAATCCTGAAAGCTCCCTAAGCACATTTTAATCAAATGAGTTCTTTAACTGACATTCATTAAGCATTTTTACTGGGCAAACACTGAGGGGCCTTGCCAACAGGAGAATCTAGAATCAAGAGGGAGAAGCCAAGCTATAAACTAGGTAGACTGGAAAGGTAAAAAGTAAGAATGAGAGCTAAGGAGAAATGTTGCCAGCTTTAAGTCTCCAAGGTGAGTCTCTAGAGTTATGTGAGTTATAAGTTATGTCTTATCTCATAGGGTAATGTCCTCCTTGATCCCCTTTGCTGCCTCCACATCATTTCTCCTCCCCACTCCCTAATTCCTACTCCAAAACAAAAACAAACAACTCAGCTTCATTGAAGGATGTATCATTAGACCCACCTCACTATTGGTATCCTCATTCATTGAACAATTTAGAACTTGGTGACTCTTTTTCTCCCACCACTTCTCTCATCATCTCGATAAGAGTCTTGGTGACTTCATCATCCATGTAGATTACTCACCCATTGCCTGGCCTCTCACTGCTATCCTTAGTTACATCTTGGACCTTATCAACCAATACTACACCAGTCTGGAATTTCTTTCCTTAACACCACATTCTTCGATGTCCACCTCCTATCTTACCAACTCACATACTCTACTATGCCCACATCAACAATTCTTTGGCCCGCAATTTGTTACTTTCCATCATCCCTATCATATCCTCACTTTTTTCGTCCCCAGGTGGGTTTCTGTGATGTACTTCATAATCACTCCCTTGCCCCTTCTACTCTCTTGCCCTATCCATCAAGCTGCCCTGGGAAAACTCCAACCCTAGTCTGCAGGGACTATCAGCACAAACTCTCCACGTGTGTGGCAAAGTATGCCTCAAAGGAATTGGAGGGCTGGACAGATGCTCTCTGGGTGTGGCAATTCCCTCCAGCCAAAGAATTAATTAGCTCTTGCACATCTGCTGTTATATGCAGGTAAAAGAAATGACAGCATTCTTAACTTAGACAGATTAAGAAAAGGAGATTGAAGGGAAGGAGTATAATTTGAATTTACATTGAAAAAAAGTCTTTGACTTTAAAATGAATAAAGTAATTGGAACTGCTAACGCATTGCCAGGCAGAGGGCAGACTTATTAAATAATAAAAATCTTTCTCATTTGCATTCAGCAAATTGCCTGACGGTGTGTGAAAGATAATAAATTTCTTAACAGAATTAGTCTCTTAGTCAAACATCAATCATTAACATCTTGTTAACCCTCAAGACTTAGTTAACAAATTTCTTCGTAAAAAATAGGAAGAAAAAATTGAAAAGGTAAAATTTATGGCACTGCTATGATCATAAACTTAATAAGTGTTTATCATAGAAAATTTGAAAAATACAGGAGACCTTCAAGATGGCTGAGGAGTAAGATGTGGAGATCACCTTCCTCCCCACAAACACATCAGAAATACATCTACATGTGGAACAACTCCTACAGAACACCTACTGAACCGTGGCAGAAGACCTCAGACTTCCCAAGAGGCAAGAAACTCCCCCACGTACCTGGGTAGGGCAGAAGAAAAAAGAAAACACAGACACAAAAGAATAGGGACAGGACCTGCACCTCTGGAAGGGAGCTGTGAAGGAGGGAAGGTTTCCACACACTAGGAAGCCCCTTCGCGAGCGGAGGCTGCGGGTGGTGGAGGGGGAAAGCTTCGGAGCCACGGAAGAGAGCGCAGCAACGGGGGTGCAGAGGGCAAAGCGGAGAGATTCCCACACGAGGATCGGTGCCTACCAGCACTCACCAGCCCGAGAGGCTTGTCTGCTCACCCGCCAGGACGGGTGGAGGCTGGGTGCTGAGGCTCAGGCTTCAGAGGAAAGATCCCAGGGAGAGGCCTGGGGTTGGCTGCGTGAACACAGCCTGAAGGGGGCTAGTGTGCCACAGCTAGCCGGGAGGGAGTCCAGGAAAAAGTCTGGAACTACCTAAGAGGTAAGAGACCATTGCTTCGGGGTGCGCAAGGAGAGGGGGATTCAGAGCACCGCCTAAACAAGCTCCAGAGACAGGCGCGAGCCACGGCTATCCGCCCGGACCCCAGAGACAGGCATGAAACACTAAGGCTGCTGCTGTAGCCACCAAGAAGCCTGTGTGCAAGCCCAGGTCACTACCCACACCTCCCCTCCTGGGAACCTGTGCAGCCCGCTACTGCCAGGGTCCCGTGATCCGGGGACAACTTCCCCAGGAGAATGCACGGAGCGCCTCAGGCTGGTGCAATGACACGCCGGCCTCTGCTGCCACAGGCTCACCCCGCGTTCCGTACCCCTCCCTCCCCCTGGCCTGAGTGAGCCACAGCCCCCTAATTAGCTGCTCCTTTAACCCCATCCTGTCTGAGTGAAGAACAGATGCCCTCAGGCGACCTACATGCAGAGGCGGAGCCAAATCCAAAGCTGAGCCCCAGGAGCTGTGAGAACAAAGAAGAGAAAGGGAAATCTCTCCCAGCAGCCTCAGGAGCAGCGGATTAAAGCTCCACAATCAACTTGATGTACCCTGCATCCGTGGAATACCTGAATAGACAACAAACCATCCCAAAATTAAGACGGTGGACTTTGGGAGAAACTTTGGGGTTTCTTTCTGCATCTAATTTGTTTTCGGTTTTAGGTTTATCTTAACTTAGTATATAGAGTTTAGTATAATTCGTAGATTTCTTTATTGATTTGGTTGCTCTCTTTTTTTATATATATATACATATATATTCTTTTTCCCTTTTTTCTTTTTGTGAGTGTGTATGTGTATGCTCCTTTGTGTGATTTTGTCTGTATAGCTTTGCTTTTACCATTTATCCTAGGGTTCTGTCTGTCCATTTTGTTGTTTTGTTTTGTTTTTTGTATAGTTTTTAGCTCTTGTTGTCATTGGTGGATTTGTTTTTTGGTTTGGTTGCTCTCGTCTTTCTTTTTTTTATTACTTTTTAATTTTTTTTATTTAAAATAATTATTTTATTTATCTATTTTTCCTTTCTTCCTTCCTTCCTTCCTTCTTTCTTTCCTTTCTTTCCCTCTCCCTCTCCCTCTCCCTTTCTCCTTTTCTCTCTTTCTCTCTTTCTCTCTTTCTTTCTTTCTTTCTTTCTCCTTTTTCTTCTGAGCCATGTGGCTGATAGGGTCTTTGTGTTCTGGCCAGGTGCCAGGCCTTTGCCTCTGAGGTGGGAGAGCCGACTTCAGGATATTGGACCACCAGAGACCTCCCAGCTCCATGTTATATCAAACAGCAAAAGCTCTCCCAGAGATCTCCATCTCAACGCTAAGATGCAGCTCCACTCAACGACCAGCAAGCTACAGTGCTGGACACCCCATGCCAAACAACTAGCAAGACAGGAACACAAGGCCACCCATTAGCAAAGAGGCTGCCTAAAAACATAAAAAGGTCACAGACACACCAAAACACACCACCAGACACAGTCCTACCCACCAAAAAGACAAGATCCAGCCCCATCCACCAGAACACAGGAACCAGTTCCCTCTACCAGGATGCCTACACAACCCACTGAACCAACCATAGCCACTGGGGGCAGACACCAAAAACAATGGGAATTATGAGCCTGCAGCCTGCGAAAAGGAGACCCCAAACACAGTAAGTTAAGCAAAATGAGAAGACACAGAAACACACAGCAGATGAAGGAGCAAGGTAAAAACCCACCAGACCAAACAAATGAAGAGGAAATAGGCAGTCTACCTGGAAAAGAATTCAGAGTAATGAGAGTAAAGATGATCCATAATCTTGGAAATAGATGGAGACAATACAAGAAACGTTTAAAAAGGACAATGATGAACAACACAATAAAGGATATCAAAAATCCTCTAGAAGGAATCAATAGCAGAATAACTGAGGCAGAAGAACGGATAAGTGACCTGGAACATAAAATAGTGGAAATAACTACTACAGAGCAGAATAAAGAATAAAAGATGAAAAGACTTGAGGACAGTCTCAGAGACCTAAGGGAAAACTTTAAATGCACCAACATTCAAATTATAGGGGTCCCAGAGGAAGAAGAGAAAAAGAAAGGGACTGAGGAAATATTTGAAGAGTTTATAGTTGAAAACTTCCCTAAGATGGGAAAGGAAATAGTCAATCAAGTCAAGGGAGCACAGAGTCACATACAGGACAAATCCAAGGAGAAACACGCCAAGACACATATTAATCAAACTATCAAAAATTAAATGCAAAGAAAAAATATTAAAAGCAGCAAGGGAAAAGCAACAAATAACATACAAAGGAATGCCCATAAGGTTAAGAGCTGATCTTTCAGCAGAAACTCTGCAAGGCAGAAGGCAGTGGCAGGACATATTAAAGTGATGAAATGGAAAAACCTACAACCAAGATTACTCTACCCAGCAAGCATCTCATTCAGATTCAACGGAGAAATTAAAACCTTTACAGACAAGCAAAAGCTAGGAGAATTCAGCATCACCAAACCAGCTTTACAACAAATGCTAAAGGAACTTCTCTAGGCAAGAAACACAAGAGAAGGAAAAGACCTACAATAAGAAACCCAAAGCAATTAAGAAAGTGGGAATAGGAACATACATATCGATAATTACCTTAAATGTAAATGGATTAAATGTTCCAACCAAAAGACACAGACTGGCTGAATGGATACAAAAACATGACCAGTATATATGCCGTCTACAAGAAACACACTTCAGACCTAGGGACACATACAGACTGACAGTGAGGGGATGGAAAAAGATATTCCATGCAAATGCCAATCAAAAGAAAGCTGGAGTAGCAATTCTCATATCAGAGAAAATAGACTTTAAAATAAAGACTACTGAAAGAGACAAAGAAGGACACTACATAATGATCAAGGGGTCAATCCAAAAAGAAGGTATAACAATTGTAAATACTTATGCACCCAACATAGGAGCACCTCAATATATCAGGCAAATGCTAACAGCCATAAAAGGGGAAATCAACAGTAACACAATCATAGTAGGGGACTTTTTCACCCCATTTTCACCAATGGACAGATCATCCAAAATGAAAATAAATAGGAAACACAAGCTTTAAATGATACATAAACAAGATGGGCTTAATAGATATTTATAGGACATTCCGTCCAAATACAACAGAATACATTTTCTTCTCAAGTGCTCATGGAACATTCTCCAGGATGTATCATATCCTGGGTCACAAATCAAGCCTTGGTAAATTTAAGAAAATTGAAATCACATCAAGTATCTTTTCTGACCAGAACACTGTGGCACTGGATATCAATTACAGGAGAAAATCTTAAAAAATTCAAACACATGGAGACTAAACAATATGATACTAAATAACCAAGAGATCACTGAAGAAATCAAAGAGGAAATCAAAAAATACCTAGAAACAAATGACAATGAAAACATGATGACCCAAAACTTATGGGATGCAGCAAAAGCAGTTCTAAGAGGGAATTTTATAGCAATACAATCCTACCTCAAGAAACAAGAAACATCTCAAATAAAAAACCTAACCTTACACCTAAAGCAATTAGAGAAAGAAGAACAAAAAAACCCCCAAAGTTAGCAGAAGGAAGAAATCATAAAGATCAGATCAGAAGTAAATGAAAAAGAAATGAAGAAAACGATAGCAAACATCAATAAAACTAAAAGCTGGTTCTTTGAGAAGATAAACAAAATTGATAAAACATTAGCCAGACTCATCAAGAAAAAATGGGACAAGACTCAAATCAACAGAATTAGAAATGAAAAAGGAGAAGTAACAACTGACACTGCAGAAATACAAAGGAACATGAGAGATAACTACAAGCAATTATATGCCAATAAAATGGACAACCTGGAAGAAATGGACAAAGTCTTAGAAAAGCACAACGTTCCGAGACTAAACCAGGAAGAAGGAGAACACATGAACAGACCAATCACAAGCACTGAAATTGAGACTGTGATTAAAAGTCTTCCAACAAACAAAAGCCCAGGACTAGATGGCTTCACAGGCGAATTCTATCAAACATTTAGAGAATACCTCCCACCTAACCTTCTCAAAATCTTCCAAAATATAGCAGAAGGAGGAACACTCTCAAACTCATTCTACGAGGCCACATCACCCTGATACCAAAACCAGACAAAGACATCACAAAGAAAGGAAACTAGGGGCCAGTATCACTGATGAACATAGATGCAAAAATCCTCAACAAAATATTAGCAAACAGAATCCAGCAGCATATTAAAAGGATCCTACACCATGATCAAGTGGGGTTTATCCCAGGAATGCAAGAATTCTTCAAAATATGAAAATCAATCAATGTGATACAGCATATTAACAAACTGAAGAAGAAAAAACATATGATCAGCTCAATAGATGGAGAAAAGGCTTTTGACAAAATTCAACACCCATTTATGATAAAAACCCTCCAGAAAGTAGGCAAGAGGGAACTTACCAAGCCTAATAAAGGTCATATATGACAAACCCACAGCCAACATCGTTCTCAATGGTGAAAAACTGAAACCATTTCCTCTAAGATCAGGAACAAGACAAGGTTGTCCACTCTCAGCACTATTATTCAACACAGTTTTGGAAGTTTTAGCCACAGCAATCAGAGAACAAAAAGAGAAAAAAGCAATACAAATCAGAAAAGAAGAAGTAAAACTGTCACTGTTTGCAGATGACATGATACTATACATAGTGAATCCTAAAGACACTACCAGAAAACTACTAGACCTAATTAATGAATTTGGTAAAGCAGCAGGATACAAAATTAATGCACAGAAATCTCTTGCATTTCTATACACTAACAATGAAAAATCAGAAAGAGAAAATAAGGACACATTCCCATTTACCACAGCAACAAAAAGAATAAAATACCTAGGAATAAACCTACTTAAGGAGAAAAAAGACCTCTAAGTGGAAAACTATAAGACACTGATGAAAGAAATTAAAGATGATACAAACAGATGGAGAGATATACCACGTTCTTGGATTGGAGGAATCAACATTGTGAAAATGACTATACTACCCAAAGCAATCTGCAGATTCAATGCAATCCCTACCAAACTACCAATGGCATTTTTCACAGAACTAGAACAAAAAATTTCACAATTTATATGGAAACACGAAAGACCCCAAATAGCCAAAGCAATCTTGAGGAAGAAAAACGGAGCTGGAGGAATCAGGCTCCCTGACTTCAGACTATACTACAAAGCTACAGTAATCAAGACAGTATGGCATTGGCACAAAAACAGAAATACAGATCAATGGAACAAGATAGAAAGCCTAGAGATAAACCCACACTCATATGGTCACCTCATTTTTGATAAAGGAGGCTTGAATACACAATAGAGAAAAAACAGCCTCTTCAATAAGTGGTGCTGGGGGCTTCCCTGGTGGCGCAGTGGTTGAGAGTCCGCCTGCCAATGCAGGGGATGCGGGTTCGCACCCCGGTCCGGGAAGATCCCACATGCCGCTGAGCGGCTGGGCCCATGAGCCATGGCCACTGAGCCTGCACGTCTGGAGCCTGTGCTCTGCAACGGGAGAGGCCACAACAGTGAGAGGCCTGCGTACCGCAAAAAAAAAAAAAAAAAGTGGTGCTGGGAAAACTGGACAGCCTTATGTAAAAGAATGAAATTAGAACACTTCCTAACACCATGCACAAAAATAAACTCAAAATGGATTAAAGCCCTAAATGCAAGGCCAGACACTATAAAACTCTTAGAGGAAAACATATGCAGAACATTCTATGACATAAACCACAGCAAGATCCTTTTTGACCCACCTCCTAGAGAAATGGAAATAAAAACAAAAATAAACAAATGGGACCTAATGAAACTTAGAATCTTTTGCACAGCAAAGGAAAACATAAACAAGACGAAAAGACAACCCTCAGAATCGGAGAAAATATTTGCAAACGAAGCAACTGACAAAGGATTATTCTCCAAGATTTATAAGCAGCTCATGCAGCTCAATATCAAAAAAACAAACAACCCAACCCAAAAATAGGCAGAAGACCTAAATAGACATTTCTCCAAAGAAGATATACAGTTTGCCAACAAACACATGAATGGATGCTCAACATCACTAATCATTAGAGAAATGCAAATCAAAACTACAGTGAGGTATCACTTCACACCAGTCAGAATGGCCATCATCAAAAAATCTACAAACAATAAATGCTGGAGAGGGTCTGCAGAAAAGGGAACCCTATTGCACTGTTGGTGGGAATGTAAATTGATACAGCCACTATGTATGAAGGTTCCTAAAAAACTACAAATAGAACTACCATACGACCTAGCAATCCCACTACTGGGCATATACCCTGAGAAAATGATAATTCAAAAAGAGTCATGTTCCACAATGGTCATTGCAGCACTATTTACAATAGCCAGGAAATGGAAGGAATCTAAGTGTCCACTGACAGATGAACGGATAAAGAAGACGTGGGACATATATACAATGGAATATTACTCAGCCATAAAATGAAACAAAACTGAGTTTTCTGTAGTGAGGTGGACGGACCTAGCGTCTGTCATACAGAGTGAAGTAAGTCAGAAAGGGAAAAAAATACCATATGCTAACACATATATACAGAATCTAAAAAAAAAACCCAAAAAAATGGTTCTGATGAACCTATGGGCAGAACAGGAATAAATTCGCAGACGTAGAGAATGGTCTTGAGGACACGGGGACGGGGAAGGGCAAACTGGGACAAAGTGAGAGAGTGGCATGGACATACATACACTACCAAATGTAAAATAGATAGCGAGCAGGAAGCAGCTGCATAGCACAGGGAGATCAGCTCGGTGCTCTGTGACCACCTAGAGGGGTGGGATGAGGATGGGAGGGAGACGCAAGAAGGAGATATGGGGATATATGACATGTATAGCTGATTCACTTTGTTATAAAGCAGAAATTAACACACCATTGTAAAGCAATTATACTCCAATAAAGATGTTAAAAAATAAATAAAAATAAAAAGATAGTGTTTGGGGGGCTTCCCTGGTGGCGCAGTGGTTGAGAGTCCGCCTGACGATGCAGGGGACATGGGTTCGTGCCCCAGTCTGGGAAGATCCCACATGCCACGGAGCGGCTGGGCCCGTGAGCCATGGCCGCTGAGCCTGCGCGTCCAGAGCCTGTGCTCCACAATAGGAGAGGCCACAACAGTGAGAGGCCCGCGTACCGCAAAAAAAAAAGATAGCCGTTGGAAAAAAAAAAACACTGCCACGAATAATTTTGTAAAAAATGAGTGTATGCAATTCTGATCACTGGTTTTTGTTAGATTATATTGGAAAAAGTGGAATAAAAGAGTAGAAGAATACAATCAGTTTTAAGCCTTCTTATTGGCAAAGCCAACTTGCCTTACAGAAAGTTCGTATGTTCTGGAAATTTTGTTAGTGGTTTTTACTCCTCAGAGTGGAAGAGTTCCTAGGAAGGTAGACAAACACAGGAAGTACCTTGAAAAAAGTGAGGAGGCTTAAGTTCAGACCTGGCCAATATTGGGCCCTTGGGATAATGGTGCAGCTCACTTCCCCTCAATTGAGTAATTTTACGTAACGACTCTATATTTCTGAAAGATGCACAGTGGTGCCTAAGGTAGGCCAACAAGAGAAGGCTTTTACAACAAAATCAGCAAAGGTCCTCGACTTCTGTAGACCTCAAATGCTCATCCATACAATGATCTCCCCACCAGTGGTTCCCAGACTCAAAGGCACATCCAAATCCTCTGGGGGCATGTTAAAATTCCTAACACACACACACACACGCACACACACACACCCTTAGTTTCCTGGATCCACTCTCTAAAGATTCTAACTCAGCAAGTCTTAGGCTGGGGCTAGGAATTTGTATTTTTAACACTGTCCCTAGGCAATTCTGGTATAGATGAGCCTCTTACAAGAGCTAATTTCTGAAAATCTATCAAGCTTTGAATTTTCATGAGTCTCTCATGATAGAGTTATCACTGCTTTGTAAATATGATGGGGAGAAGTTCAAAATATTTTAAGAAAGAGAGTATTTAATTTTGCAAGTTTTTAATGGTTATTTTATGCTCAAACATATTCCAATATCAGTTTCTTTCAAAGAATTCTCAAATGTATCTATACACTTATTTGCATAAGCCTGTGGTTTTGTAATCAAAACTATTTATTTGCTGGCCTTTTCTTCCTTTAAATGTATGTTAAAATATATTTTAATATCCAGGGAATTTATTTAGACTTGTTTATCAATGTTCCCATGGTACTTCCTTCCTACCTCCATCCTCTGGCCCAAGATAGGAACAATTGGGTTAAAGCTGACTGCACCACCAGGCAAGAGTGCTTCACATTGAGCTGGCCTCCCTCTACTTGCCTTTCCATTAGCAATAATAACAGCAACAATAAGACATTCACTGAGTGCTTACCAGGTATAAGACAATGTATGGAAACTTCTATAGAGATCACCTTGGCTCCTTGATATTAGTCAATGCTAACTTGTAGCTCACTGGATGTCATAGATTTATTAATTCTACCAAGATAAATAAATATAAAATATACTTCCTCTTAAAAGATGAATAAAATATCACACATACTGTTTAGGTATATTTTTGGACTCCAATAAATAAAAATTGAATGTATGAGGGAACTAATAAATGCTAGAACAAGTATTTGAGAAGTTAGGTACACATAGGTGATAAATAATAGATCTCTGCATTTAGATACAAAACTGGCCATTGCCCAACATGGCCATAACCCTTGATCTTTGGGGCTATCTTTTCCACCAAATAGAAATTATTTGCCTCTCTACCAGACAAAAACCTACTAGTCACCATGGTGTCCCTATAGAGCTATAGAACAGCTCAGTCAACAGAAAGTCTATTGAACTGCACTGACACTGTCATGACAGAAGATACAGTATCCTCATTTTCCTACTTCCAAGTTTGGGATAGTTTTCATGACAACCTGAAGTTAGTGAAAATATTACAGCTGATGAACTAGTGCTATCAACCAGTGAGTGGGTGAGAAATCTTTTCTTAGAAATGTGGCACAGCTTTCTGGGATCAAGCACCAAAAAATTTAAAAAAAAAAGAAGGAAGGAAGGAAGAGAAGTAAGGAAGGAGGGAGGGAGGAAGGAAAGAATGAATGAAGGGAGGGAGAAAGGAAAGAAAGGAGGGAGGCAGGAAGAAAGGAAGGAAGGAAGGGAAGGAAGGAAGGGAAAAAGAAGAAAACAGGATTTCAAGTTCATCCCTCATATTTCATGCCTAGAATTTGGATTCACTCAAAATATGCTATTTTCTTAGGGATTTTACCCAACAGTGTTTATAGTTCTGTCAAAATCAAGGCAATCTGAATTGCATACTAAAAATATCTCAATAAATATAGCATTATGCTTGAAAGACTAGAGGAATGCTAAAGTTATTTATGGCTTGTTCATGTAACAGTTTTGATGTATACTGATGGCAAATATTCTGTGGTTAAATCAGATATGCTACATGTTCACTGTTAAGATACTACTTTACTTTATGTTGGTTTTGATACATACATTGCTATTTGGATTTTTTATTCCTTTAGGGGTAGGGTATGACAACTTTTTTATACAATTTTTAAAGGTTACACTCCATTTATAGTTATTACAAAATACCGGCTATATTTCCCATGTTGTACAATACAACCTAGTAGACTATCTTATACCCAATAGTTTGTACCTCTCGCTCCTCCACACCTATATCACCCCTGTTGCACCTCCCCACTGGTAACCACTAGTTTGTTCTCTATACCTGTAAGTCTGCTTCTTTTTTGTTATATTCACTAGTTTGTTGTATTTTTTTAGATTCCACATATGAGTGATATACAGTATTTGCCTTTGTCTATCTGACTTTTCTCACTTAGGATAATGCCCTCCAAGTCCATCCATATTGCTGCAAATGGCAAAATGTTGTTCTTTTTTATGAATGAGAAGCATTCCATAATATATATATGTGTATACACACACACACACACACACACACACACACACACACACATATATATATATATACCACAGCTTTTTTATCCATTCATCTGTTGAATGATGATGGTTGCTTCCATATCTTGGCAATTGTAAATAATGCTGCTATGAACACTGGGGTACATGTATCTTTTCAAATTAGTGTTTTTGTTTTTTTTGGATACATACCCAGGAATGGAATTACTAGGTCATATGGTAGTTCTATTTTTAGTATTTTTTTTCATTCTGATCAGCAGCCACTTTTTTTCATTAATTGTATATATTCTGTCCTTTATAATTTATTTTTTATTACAGTAGAGTTGATTTACAATGTTTCAGGTATACAGCAAAGTAATTCATATATATATATTCTTTTTCAGATTCTTTTCCATTATAGGTTATTACAAGATACTGAATATAGTTCATATAGTTCCCTGTCCTGTACGTTAGGTCCTTGTTGGTTATGTATTTTATGTATAGTACTGTGCATCTGTTAATCCCAAATTCCTAATTTATCCCTACCCCCTCCACTTTCCCCTTTGGTAACCATAAGTTTGTTTTCTATGTCTGTGAGTCTATTTCTGTTTTGTAAGTAAGTTCATTTGTAACACTTTTTCAGATTCCACATATAAGTGATATCATATGACATTTGTCTTTCTCTATCTGACTTATTTCACATAGTATGATAATCTCTAGGTCCACGCATGTCACTGCAAATGGCATTATTTCACTCTTTTTTATGGCTGAGTAATATTCCATGTTGTATAGATACCACATTTCTTCCACAAGGTGGGGGAGAGGGGTTGGGATGAATTGGGAGACTGGCATTGACATATACACACTAACATAAATAAAATGGATAACTAATGAGAACATACTGTATAGCACCAGGAACTCTACTCAATGCTCTGTGGTGACCTAACCGGAAAGGGAATCTAAAAAAGAGTGGATATATGTATATGTATAACTGATTCACTTTGCTGTACAGCAGAAACTAACACAGCATTGTAAAGCAACTATACTCCAATAAAAATTAATTTTAAAAAACGTGGCAAGAGTGAACATCCTTGTCTTGTTCCTGATCTTAGAGGGAACGCTTTCAGCTTTTCACAGTTGAGTATGATGTTATCTGCGGGTTTGTCATATATGGTCTTTATTATGTCGAGGTATGTTCCCTCTATGCACACTTTCTGGAGAGTTTTTATCATAAATGGATGTTGAATTTTATCAAAAGCCTTTTCTGCATCTATTGAGATGATCACGTGATTTTTATTCTTCAGTTTGTTAATGTGGTGTATCACAATAATTGATTTGTAAATACTGAAAAATCCTTGCATCCCTGGGATAAATCCCATTTATCATGGGTATGATCCTTTTAACGTATTGTTGGATTCAGTTTACTAGTATTTACTAGAATTTTTGCATTTATGTTCATCAGTGATACTGGCCTGTAATTTTCCTTTTTTGTGTGTGGTATCTTTGTCTGGTTTTGGTATCAGGGTGATGGTGGCCTCATAGAATGAGTTCAGAAGTGTTCCTTCCTCTGCAATTTTTTGGAATAGTTTCAGAAGGAAAAGTGTTAACTCTTCTCTAAATGTTTGGTAATATTCACCTATGAAGCCATCTGGTCCTGTACTTTTGTTTGTTAGAAGATTTTTAATTACCAATTCAATTTCAGAACTGGTAATTGGTCTGTTCATATTTTCTATTTCTTCCTGGTTCAGTCTTGAGAGATTGTACCTTTCTAAGAATTTGTCCATTTCTTCTAGGTTGTCCACTTTATTGGTGTACAGTTGTTCATAGTAGTCTCTTATGATTCCTTGTATTTCTGTGGTGTCATTTGTAACTTCTCCTTTTTCATTTCTAATTTTATTGATTTAGTCCCTCTTCCTTTTTTTCTTGATAAGTCTGGCTAAAGTTTTATCAATTTTGATAACCTTTTCAAAGAACCTGCTTTCAGCTTCATTGATCTTTTCTATTGTTTTTTTAGTCTCTCATTTATTTCTGCTCTGATCTTTATGATTTCTTTCCTCCTACTAACTTTGGGCTTTGTTTGTTCTTCTTTCTCTAGTTGCTTTAGGTGTAAGGTTAGGTTGTTTATTTGAGATTTTTCTTGTTTCCTGAGGTAAGCTTGTATCACTATAAATTTCCCTCTTAGAACTGTTTTTGCTGCATCCCATAGTTTTTGGATCATCGTGTTTTCATTTTCATTTGTCTCTAGATTTTCTTAATTTCCTTTTTGATTTCTTCAGTGATCCATTGGTCGTTTAGCAGCATATTGTTTAGCCTACACGTGTTTGTGTATTTTGCAAATATTAACAGACATAAAAGGAGAACCTGACAGTAACACAATAATAGTAGGGGACTTTAACACCCCACTAACATCAATGGACAGATCATCCAGACAGAAAATCAATAAGAAACATAGGCTTTAAATGACACATTAGCACAAATGGACTTAATTAACATAGAGAGAGCATTCCATCTGAAAGCAGTAGAAATACGCATTCTTTTCAAGCGTACAAGGAAGATTCTCCAGGACAGATCACATGCTAGGCCACAAAATAAGTCTTGGTAAGTTTAAGAAAACTGAAATCATATCAAGCATCTTTTCTGACCACAACGCTATGAGACTAGAAATCAACTATAAGGAAAAAAAGTTTTTATAAGTACTTCATACAGAAATTTCCAGTACTTTATGCTCTAAAATGTATTCAAGAACTATAGGAAAGTCTGGGAAATATCAAAAATCCTTCTGACCTGAAAATGATCTCTTTAGATGGAAGCTGAACAGAGAAAGAAATAACCTTATTTTTTCCCTGCTGTTTGAAGCAAGAAATATTCAGACATTTTAGATGGTCCTAGAACTTGGGTTATTTTTTTTTCTTTCCCTTGTAATTTAAGCTTTCAATTCATATTGATAGAAGAAAATGCCAGAAGATGACCAAAGCCATGATAAGCTGGAACATTTGGAAAGAGCCAGATAGGCACTTGGATGAATATCCCTTATAAAAATCTACCTTCCAATCTCGTAAGGGAAAAAAAGTCCTTAGGGTATTCCCTGTACTCTGTGGTTTGGCTAACCAAAAATACCTTCAAAAGACTCTTTATAGTAGTACCATGAAATCTCTAATTTTGGTTTTTAGTGGAATCAGGAATCACAATGCCAATAACAAAAGGAAATAAAATTAAATTTTTTTTAGTTTCCCAAATGTCAGTTAACATTTCAGTTATCCAGCATTTAGTGTAAGTATTCTTAACCATAACATGTCAGCCTTTGGAGACACAAAACATAGCGCCCCACCCAGATTCACATACTAGGTGCTGGGGTTGACTGAGATGGCCTCTCCTGTCCCTTTCATGAATGGCTTCGTGTGCACCGAGAGTTGCACAGAAGAGAGAAAGTGTAATTAAGTCAGCCTCTTCCACCCCAAACACTAGAGAAAGACTGCAAAAGGAACTAACCATTAGTGAACACCAGTATGGCCAGACACATTACAGATGCCACTCCCTGTACGGTAAATGTTATCCTCCTCCTTCTAACTAACAAGGAGACCAGGTCTAAGAGAATTTAAGCAACTTGCGCAGGATCACAGAGGACCATGCACCAGGAACATTTGCATTGCAAAATTTACTTCAGTGGAAAACCATTCCCCCCTACAGGCATCCTCAGCCTATTAAACCCTGAGCCAAAGGCTGCTGGCCAGCAAGAAATCGAAGATGCCTCTTGTGTGATCAATCTTTGACAAAACAAGCAGGAAAAGGGGGGATATAGACTCCAGTGTTTTGACTCCAAAACCAGAGTCATTCTCCTACTTCTGCAACCTGAGAATGAACCAGAGGACCTCTAAGCATCACAGATGCTCTTAGCACCCTAGGCTCTGGTTCAGCCTGGGGTTCAAAAAGGAAGGCCTGTTTTTCTGACCACATTCGTTTTCTGGGTGTGCCCACATAGGAATATCTAGCTTCACCATATCTGCAGTGCCCTACTAAAATCACACAGTCCTCTAAAGTTGAAATGCTCACACCAGTTTTGGAGAGAGCCTGGAACATGTGTCCACTGTTTTTCTAACAAGTACTCCATTATGAATATGATGCTAATCGGATGTAATGAGAAAACTCATTAAAAAAATCACTGCTCCCCATTTACTGAAAGTTCATATTTTAAACCTTTGTAATTAATCAGTCAACAGGTGTATTACTAAAGAGACCTGCCAAATTATAAACAATGACCTGTCAAAGTCCAGAGCTATGACAGAAAAGAAAAACAACAATGTATTGAGCTATCCAAAAGCAACAAAAAAGATACAACTAACTCTTGAGAAAACTGACAGGCTAAATTTTACTTGAATTTATTTAGACGGAATGTTCTTGAGATGTGGTTAGTTTTGATGATCCATTATTGCCAGGAGCAAGAAGCTTTGTATGAATTAATCTAAAAAACAGTTGTACTTGGTAGGTTTTCATCAGGGTTTAAATGTCAATCTTAAACATCTTGATCAATAGCTTAATATGGCTCAACTACTCTGGAGTACAATTTACAGGTAAATCAAACTGACATGCCTCACAGGGTCCAGTTTCTCAAAATTAAACACCATACTAGAACTGCAATATAAATGAGTATAGTGGACAGCCCATCATTCTCAACTTTCTCCCAAGCTAAACTCTCAACCATGCTTAAGTCATTCTCCATTCAATTAGCACTTGTCTAGAGTCAGGCTTCATGAATGTCACTAAGAATGGAGAAATAACCAAGGCACAGTACTTTCCTCCAAGAGGCACAAAATCTACCTTATGGCACAAAGTTGATGGCCAAGTAAACCATCAATGGCATGATAATCTGATGGCATTAAGTCCAGAGAACTTTGTGAATGTCAGGCTCAGAACCATTTCAGCCCAATTCAGTGAAGGTTTTCAAGAAAAAAATATACAAATGAAATTATTTACAAAACAGAAACAGACTCAGACTCCGAAAACACACTTACAGTTACCAAAGGGGAAACAGGGGGAGGGGATAAATTAGGAGTTTCGGATTAACATATACACACTACTATATACAAAACAGATAATCAACAGGACCTACTGTATAGCCCAGGGAACTCTACTCAATATTCTATAATAACCTATATGGGAAAAGAATCTGAAAAAGAATGGATATATGCATACGTATAACTAAATCACTTTGCTGTACACCTGAAACTAATACAACATTGTAAATCAACTATATTCTAATGTAAAATAAAAATTAAATTAAAAAAATAACCCATAAGTGTGAGCAATAACACAAATACTTATTTAGCCAGTAGAAAATCTAAGGCACCCTGGTTAGCTAATACTAATAGGGCTAAGGGATTTAGGGATGTCTGTTGTGCTGCAGCTATTTGACCAATGGCGGCTGATAGATTTCTGATCATCTTTTTGTTTACATACACTCCTGCATTAGGAACCAAGATTCCCCAAGAGTTTGCCACTGGTGTCTTGGTATCTTGCTAACATATATTGCTTGACTCTGTAAAGAAGACAGAAAGGAGGTGCATCTACTTCCTGATGCATAGACAGGTACTGTTCTAGGTATTTGAAGTACTTCAGTGAACAAAGATGTATAGACAATGGAGTAATACAATGTTCTAATAAACATAAACCTTCTATTTGTCAGCTATTAAAAAAAGAAAAGAAGAAAATGTGAAGCTTCATCTAATTCTTGAAGAACAAGTAAAAGTTTACCAGATAGAGAAGGAAGAAGAGGATAACAGGTAAAGGGAATAGCATGTAGAAAGGCACAGAGGTAGGAGAAAACATTGTATTTTTTTTGTTTTGTTTTGTTTTGCGGTACGCGGGCCTCTCACTGTTGTGGCCTCTCCCGTTGCGGAGCACAGGCTCCGGACGTGCAGGCTCAGTGGCCATGGCTCACGGGCCCAGCCACTCCACGGCATGTGGGATCTTCCCGGACCGGGGCACGAACCCATGTCCCCTGCATTGGCAGGCGGACTCTCAACCACTGCGCCACCAGGGAAGCCCTATCTTCCATTTTGACTAGTCTTCTACACTGACTGCAAGGTCTTTAGGTAAAACTCCGTATGCCTCAAGTGGCAATTCTAGGAAGATCCACCTTATCCCTCGCTGACACAATAAAAACAGACCTCTAGCCGGCCTAGACCTCCTTTGATGAGCCTTTCTGAAATGTGTACATCCATGTCTTAGCAGACATATCACTGTCAGCTTTAGCTACAACAAAATTTCCTCTAATATGTGATTCTCACTCCCATTAACCTCCTCCTTTGAATTCATTTATTTACTCAATTAGCAATCATAAAACTATATTGAGCACCTTCTCTATGCACAGAACATTGCTACAGTCAGGGTGGCTATGTTTTCTGAAACTCAAATTAGGACAGATGTTCAAACAACCAAAAATGTATAGGTAAGAAGAGAGTGCTTACAACTGAGCCCACTGTAGACAGAAGTCCAATGCACTATCTATTGGGTGAGCACATCGTGGATAATTCGGCATATACGATACCTAGGGGGTATTCATTCATTGATTCATTCAACAAATACTTATTGACTCCCTACTAGGTGCTGGGGCTGCTAATGATAAACAAAAATAGACACCACTTCTGCCTGCAAGTTACTTACCATCTGCAATGGGAGACAGAAATGAGTGAAACAGTCACGGATGCAAGTAAACTGGCATATGTGACAAGTGATTGGTATGATATCCTAAAGTGTCAAGGTATTTAGTCAGGGAGGCCAAGGAAGCTCTCCTCAGGAAATAATGCTTCAGCTGAGATTTGAAGGTAACTAAGTAGAGAGGAGAGGGAAGAGCATTCCATTCAGAAGGAAAGCATGTGTAAAGGCACTGCAGCAGAGTAAGCAGAGGAGATCAAAAGAAAGCAGGAATAGAGAATGCTAGAAGGAAAATAATATGAAGTGAGGCTGGATCCAAAGAAGGTCAAGTAGGAAATGCTCAGCACTTATGTGCTTATACCAAGAGCGATAAGAAGCCATTGAAAGGACACATAGAGGTATCAGACATGACATCAATTTGACCTTGAGTGGCATAATGTCTGCCAGGAGGACTACACAGATCCAGTATTAGCAATAAATTAAGGGAAATACCAGAAGGTAAACTCTCCAAAGTCAGGGATCTTTGTCCAATGAAGTACTTCAAATACCTAGAACAGTACCTGGTTCAAGGGAGGAACTCAATAAATATTTGCTGAATGAATAATGACACAAGCCTTTGAGTGGCTGGGAGAAGAAGCATCACTTCCAGAGATCAGACAGGATGTCAGGAGGCAACATGTGAGCTACATCTTGAAGACTAGGTAGGATCAGGCTAGTAGAGATAAAGAGCTCAGGCATTCCAGGAAGATATTCCAGAGAAAGAGGCCTGTCTGGGCAAAGGCAGGGAGGCCACTAGGGCATGGACACGATGAGCCATTCACCTTGGTTGGAAGACAGGGTGCATGAAGGAATGTCATGCAAGGTAAATTGCAAAGGTAGGCTAAGGTTAAATGCTACTGGGTCACCTTGAATGCCAAAGTCACCTTGAATGCCCAAGCTTATCCGTATATCTTCTCTTGGCACTAGGAGTTCCCACTCACAGAAACACTGTGTGCTGTAGCAGGAGGAAACAGGCTCCAGGAACTCCAACTTGAAAAGTAAGAACTCTACACCAATGTGATGATAGGTTTTTTTGTGTGTTTTTATTTGGGAATTCCAGCACATGAGCCAGCCCTCCTCAGCATACCCTCCAGAGAGCCACCGGGACCATCTTCCCTCTATCTGACACGTGGATCCCACCACCTCAGCCTACACTTGTCCTACCCTTGGGGAGGTGGAAAAGGGGATGTGGAACTGAACAAATGTAATCCAGAATTCCAGGCACTGTCCAGGAGAAGCATGTGCAGCAGCTCAGTCATGCAGAACTTCTAAGGAAGTGCTTTTCCCATGGAGACTCCAAACCCTGTTTACTTGCCACTATTAATATATGCTGAATCACATGTGGAGAAATCAGAACTGTTGGAATGAATTACTGATCACAAGAGTTATTATGAGTGTTAGTTGGAGGCAGGAATGAAATTCAAGGTATGCTATTTCACTCCGTGTGGGGGTGTATCTCATTCCTTTCTTAATTTTTAGATATTGGGTTCACTAAAAGAGTAACAGTCTAGAAGTCAGGAGCCCAATGGTAATCCCGGGTTACCACAAACTATGTTAAGACTCAGTTACTTAACCTTTCTGGACTTCCTCATCTATTAAAAACAAATAAAGTAGGAGGTTGGGGGAGGGGGCAGAGGTGGAGAGCCAGGGATTGGGGAGGTGAATAATAGGCATGCTGTGGCTGGAACGTACCAAAGTCTTTCATTTTGAAAGTAGCATTTGGGTGAGGGATGGTCCAGGACAGCAGAAAGTGGGTGGCGTGTGGAATCCGAACAGGCTTTGAGTCCCAGCTCGCTGGTCATGTGTCCTTCCAAGCAAGGCTCAACTGAGTGCTCACTCTTTGCCTATTCCAAATGCTTTACAGTATTAACTCAATTAATCCTTATAACTAAGTCCATGAGGGGAATTATCCCATTTTTATAAATGAGGATACTGAGGCACAGAGATGATAACTTGCTCAAGGGCAGTAGAATTGACTAGAGAGCCTTACCACTCTTTACCACTCCACTCTTCTGCACTAAAAGAAAGACGGTGAGTAACTCACTGAACCTCTTTTAAGATTTTGTGTTCCCATAATGTATATAAATAACAGTAATACCAAAATATCCACCTTAAATTGTAAAAAAAATACTATATAAAGGTGAGTTGGAAAACACTTTAGTCGAATCACAGGCTGACATCTAAAGGACCTTCTAGCTCCAATTCAACATCAACACTAATAATGATACCTCTTTAGCATCTAATGTACTCCAATACTCCAATAGGCATCTTTACCCCTATTTTTCAGAAAAGGAAATTGAGGCAGCTAGTAAACACTGGTCCTAGCATCACTCTGGAGCATTTGAACTCAAGTCTGCCTGGGTCCTGCAGGCCATACTCTTCGGATTCAGTGCTGAAACTCTCCCAGAGGCCCCAGGAATCTCAGCACAAAGAGTCCTGAGCCCACACAGATAAACTGGGCCAATATGTTTCTAAAACTTTTTGATCTTCAAATCACTCTGGAGTGAGGCAATGAGAAAGGCAAGGAGCATCTCCAGATCATTCAGTTGGAAAAGACGAATGTTCTTGGGGACATTCAGAAGATGCTCTGCCTGCCTTCTACAGTTACAGAAGGATAGGCCTCTCCAGAGGACTATTCCTATTTATGTTCACATGGTCACCAGCCAGCCTGGGAAATCAAGCTGAACACCCTGTAGACTAGGATATGATTTTCTGCCCAGACCACGGTAAGCAGCAGCTCTCAGGCCTCCACATGTTTTAGATGGCCCAAGAAGATGACCTGGTACCAAGTGGGTGCTAAGGGCCAGACTCTGAGGGCCTACTCAGGTGCGTGTCCTGGGGAAAACTGTGGGCCTGGTGCAGAGGCCCGACCAGTTCTCACCACAACCCTATCAAGAGGCCAGTCTGGTGCAGTGTAAAGACAGCAAAGTCTTTGAAGCCAGACAGACTGAGGTATTCTAAATCCTATCATGCTATTTATTGGCTTTATGTCCTTGGGCAAGTGATTTACCAATCAGAACCTCAGTTTCCTCATCTGTAAAATGAAGACAGTCACACCTGCTTCAAAGGGTTGCTATGAGGACTTCCTGAGGTAATATATATAAAGTTCCTGGCACATACCGGGTGTTCAAAAACACCCATCTCCCCTTCCCTGCTGAGGAAGAAGGGCTCTCCTCTAACACTTGGTCCCCATCAGAAGATAAAAGAGTACCCAGAGAAACCTGAGAGAGAATACAGCTTCCTCAGGGTAACATCAGTTACTTAATACTCATTCATTCACTCATTCATTCATTCAGCAAAAATTTACTGAGCACCTACTGTGTGCTGAGCACTATACTGAGTGCTTGGGAGGAATCAGACATGGAGCCTTGCTACCACCTCGCCCACCACCCCACACACACTCTCCTGCTCCCTGTCAGGCCACCTGAGGCAGAGAAAAGGGTCAGAAAGAACAATCTCCCTCTCAGAAGCAGGAGGTCACAGAGCAGAGCCAGTAGTCCAGTGAATCCACGGTGTAGTTGCAGCCAGGAAGGGCAGGAGTGTCCAGGTGCTCAGAATTGCTCTATATGGAGAGAGGGATGGAGCGAAACTACTCCTTTAAACCCTCCCCCCAGCCCCAGCCCTGCATGCACATAGGAGGTACTTATCAGGAAGACAGAGTAGATTCTAGGGCAAAGCAGACTGGGGAACATTGTGAGTGGAGGGCCTTTGGGGCCTAAAGTATAGGAATTTATAACTCTGTGATCTTTGCCTGGGGACAGGTTCCCAGTAGGAACCTAGAGCATGCTCAAAAAGCCCCTGGAGACTGATCACTGACTTTTCTATTAAGTCAGTTATAAAAGATATCAAAGGAGTTGGGAATAATGGGGTGTCAGACTGGTGGGAGAGGGTAGAGATTTCTTTCTGATATTCCTCATATGTATCCCAAATTCAGTGCCATCTATAATCAGTATTGCGATCCACATTCTGAGATATGACTGGCTAAGGCACCATCTTACTGTAGGGCCATATTAAAAAGTCCAGTAACACCCCTTCCGTCCCAGGCCAGCCATATGTGTTCCCTTCTAGATGCAAATTTCAGGAGGATATAGACAAAGAGGAACATGAGAGAAGCACAGGACACAGGATGTTAAGTCTGCAGCAAAGAAGACTAGAACCTGTGGACATGATCCCTGTTTTCAAATATGAGCACAGCTGTAGAAGGGAGGAAGAAGTAGGAGGGTTGCGTTTGGGACACTTAGGGGTAGATATCTTGGGAGTTCACTGCCACATCCCCAGTGCTTAACACAGTGCCTGGCCCGGGGTACACACTCACTACAGGTCTGTTGGATTTTATTGAATTGAATGGAGACCTTTCAGAGAGTTAGACTGCTTCTGGATGGGATGGGATGGGATGAGTGAGAAGAGAGGGATCAAGCAGAGCACTCCCTACCTACAGAGGTGTGCAAGCCAGATGCCACATGGTGGGCCATGGGAGGATGGAATGGACAGTCATCAAGGCTTCTCTGAGCCCTGAGGTTCCTTGCCCTTGGCTCCAAGAGACAAAGGATTCCCATTTCCCTGGGTGCTTTGGGCCTCATTGATATTATTACACTCCTTCCACTGCAAGCCAATCCAAAAACACACGTGGTCTGGGATCAAAGCTGCTGGGAGGGTTCCCATGGCACACCATGCTTGGCAGCTGACGGGTCCCTTGAGCTGCCAGGGAGGTCTGGCGAGTGACTGCCAGCTTCAGCTTTGCGGTGGAGCTCAGGTTCTCCATCCACAGGAGGCCACCTGAGGGAAGAGGGGCCTTACGCTCGCAAGTTTGGTCACCAACATGGGCCCAAGAGGACTTCTTTCTCCTCTCTTTGAAGGGAAGTCAGGCTTGGGAATAGAAATGACTTCAAATTGCATATTCCTTAGCAGCTGACAGTTCAGAGTCCTGAGGAATGGGAGGACTCTACACAGCTTTTCTGGGTCTTCGAAAGTGCTTACCCCTGGTTTCACCCAGAAAATAGCACATAGAAAATAGCATCAGAACCAATCTCTAAAGCTTCACATTAGGGCCCCTCGGGATGAAGGCAGGGGCTAATCCTTTAGGGGAGTAAAAATGGAAAGCAGTTTGTTAACTTTTGCTTCTAGATCTGTTACCCCAAAGCCAGTGCAGAAATTGGCACGGAGCTCTGAAACAGGGTTCACCTAATCTCTTGAATCCTAGGTAAAAATTTCATGCTGGATGGTCAGGTTGGTTTCAGCATGTGATCAGGACATTCAGAGGCAATAATCTTCAGTAACAAGCATGAGCATAAAATGAGGAATCTGACAAACGTCAAAAAGAAAAAAAATCCCAGAATTGTAATGTGTTTTAACTGTTTTGCTCTGTCATGTTTACTTAAGTATTTGATCTTTCCCTCCTCCCAATCTTCTGAATTTTGAGAAGAAAATACTTTTAAATTTTATTTTCAAACCATATTCTCTCACTGAGATTCCAAGGTTGTAAGCAGCATCACCTCACATGGGAAGACTTAGGAAGAACATCTGAAGACGTATAAACAGTGAGGCATCAAACGTTGCTGAGGGAATGGAAGAGAGCCTGACCACATCATCACCATTATTATAATAATCACTTCCTTTTTAGTTTAAAGAAGAGCAATAATTTTCCTTCTGGTGCATTTCTGTAAAGCAGCTTATTTGCCTGTTAAAGGATTCAAACCATCAAGACAGATAAAATTGGTAATTAGTCACCTTTATTATTAAAGGAATAAATGTGTAATAACCACCCTTGACTTAGGTGAGTCAGCAAATGGAGCAGAAGGCCTACTGAGCGGGGCCTTAGGAGAAGGGGGAATCAAGTTTCAGCTGTCCACACACCCAGAGTGTTGAGCAGGAGAGGCCACTAGTCTCCCTAAGCCTCAGGTGCCTTGCCTACAAACAGAATGACAACTTCTTCTTGGACTAAGGATATTGTGAGAACCACTTTGGAACCCTGTGTGTGAAATGCCTTTGTCAACTGTACACCTTCTCCAAAGCCGGGCATGACAGACATAAACAATGGGGTGACCCTTGGCTTATTATAAGTAGTGAAGGAACTGGTCTTTTTTTTAATTTTTATTTAATATTGGAGTACAGCTGATTTACAATTTTGTGTTAGTTTCAGGTGTAGAGCAAAGTGATTCAGTTATATATATACATATATCCATTCTTTTTCAGATTCTTTTTTTTTTTTTTTTGCGGTCCACGGGCCTCTCACTGCTGTGGCCTCTCCCGTTGCAGAGCACAGGCTCCGGACGCGCAGGCTCAGCGGTCATGGCTCACGGACCCAGCCGGTCCGCGGCATGTGGGATCTTCCTGGACCAGGGCACGAACCCATGTCCCCTGCATCGGCAGGCGGACCCTCAACCACTGCGCCACCAGGGAAGCCCCCTTTTTCAGATTCTTTTCCCATATATATTATTACAGAATATTGAGTAGAGTTTCCTGTGCTATACAGTAGACCCTTATTGATAAGTTATTTTATATACAGTAGTGTGTATATGTTAATCCCAGACTCCTAATTTATCCCTCCCCCCCACCTTTTCCCTTTGGTAATCATATGTTTGTTTTCAAAATCTGTGAGTCTGCTTCTGTTTTGTAAATAAGTTCATTTGTAAATAAGTTCATTAAACAAAATAAGTTCTGTTTTGTAAATAAGTTCATGTTTTTTAGATTCCACATATAAGCGATATATGATATTTGTCTTTCTCTGTGTTACTTACTTCACTTAGTATGATAATCTCTAGGTCCGTCATGTTGCTGCAAATGGCAGTATTTCATTTTTTATGGTTGAGTAATATTCCATTGTGTATATGTACCACATCTCCTTTATCCATTCTTCTGTCAATGGACATTTAGGTTGCCTTCCATGTCTTGGCTATTGTAAATAGTGCTGTAATGAACACTGGGGTGGAACTGGTCTTCTCAACATGATAGCTAGTCATACATTAAAAATTAAAATTGTAGTAATTTTAATTAATAAAAGAGTGTGGAGAGTGGTGATAATGATACTAAACCTAGGAAATTGGGCCTGAACGCCACTGAAATGTTTAAAATAAATGCATTCCTTCATTCATTGGGCACTTCTATTATGAGGTACAGGGAAAACTGAGGCACAAGTCTTCAGTGTGAAGAGGGCCCTAGCCCACAGCCTTGTGAAGGGAGCAGCAGAACAGGGCAGGTGTCTATTACAACATGGGCTGAGGTATGGGTTAGCCCAGAGGAGAACACCTGACTCAGATTGGGTGGAGTGGAACAAATTCCCTCTGAAATAGATTTGATGATTGAAGTCCAAGGGTGCACCTGCAGAAGCAGAGTGAATCTCCTTTAGTTTGCTCAAGAGTACCCAAGTTCACCTTTCCTTTTCAATCCAGGTGTCAGTAGCCTCTGGGGTCTGTTTGGCATAATCTTGCTTTTGCACTTGTCTCTTGGAAGCCCTTGTCATCCCCACCTGCTTGCTGTGTTAATATTTTTCTATAAAGCTGTCCACCTTTAGGCACAGGGACCAAAGGCCATGGACATGGTGGTTGCTGCTGCTAACATCAGGCTTGAGCTCACAGTGTCCTATTCCACTGGGAGATACTCACCCCCACCTCCCAGGGGCAGCACCTAAGAGTGTCTGAGTGGAAGAATCAAGACCAAAGAACGCCTTCACTACTGTTGGAGAGCTGCTCCTCCCAGTTGCTCCCTGTGCATTTCAGCAAGGAGAATTAGAAGATGTCTGAAGTTGGCCTGGGGAAAGCCCTGCTTCCCAAACACAGCACACAGTTATAACAGAGGGAGATCACAGAGCATGATCTTGTGAGCAAATAATGATGTCATTGGAGAAGAGGAAGCTAATGATTTATGTCGTTTCCTTCTAACCCCTTGCTTTCACAACGCTCCATTACTCAGACCCAGGACAAAGGTCTGAGTAAGCTGGGGTCCTTCTCATACACGAGCTGTTTTGGGCCTTGTGCCTTCTACACAGAGTTCCCTACCTCCACTTCCGTGCTTCGTGGAAGCTCCTACTCATCCCACAAGGCCCCACTCAAACATCACCTCCTATCTGCAGTCTGCATGAGCAGAGATAACAGTAAGAGTTCTAGTACCAAGCCCTGAACTGCCAAAGACCAGCTGCAAAGGAGCTGGGCGTATTTGACACCAGAAGAAGTAGGGGTTCTTACAGCAAAGAAGAAAATGGGAAAGGGTATCAGGTAGGCAGTAAAAAGCGCCTGCCACCGAAATATTGCATTTTATACACTCTACCTACCATCCTCCCCTTTTGGTGATCATAAGATATTTTAACATATTAAAGGTTTGAGAATTGCATATATTTTGTCCAACCTAAACATTCCACACTCACAGAGCCACAAGATGGATGTTTCCTTCATTTTCCATCAAAAATCTGCAGACCATACAACGAGAAACACTAGCATGGTACATTTGAGCCTTATAACATTCTTATGAGGTAAGCATTATTATTCACATTTTATAAATCATGAAATTGAGGCATCAAATGATCGAGTGGGTTGCAAAAGTTTACCCAGCCAGGAAGAGTAAACTTTGGATTAGAACCCAAGGCTTCCAACTACAAATCTAGATCTTTCTCCACTAAAACTAGACACTGCATAGAGAAACAAAGAAACTAAGAGAAATAAAGGAAGATGGATTATGTTAAAATTATAAACAGAAATAACTACAAAAAGGAGAGAAAGTGAACAAAAAGGTTCTTTTCAGTTAAGAATAGGTCTAAAGTCCACAGGTGAAGAGCAAAGAGTGACATTGGTGGCCCCACTCCCATTAAGGTCTAACAGGGTACTGATTAAAGTAAGGGGTTTAGGGATGGGCATAAGTCTTCCCATGACTTCTTTTCTTCCTTCATTTGTTCAACCACCAAAGCATTCATGCAACAAATTATGATTGAGCATCCACTCTGGTTTAGCCTTTGCTAGATATGCAGAGAGAACAGCCTCTGGCCACCAGAAGCTTCTAGTCTCCACAGGCATCCTGACTTCCAGCCACGTGAACCTGCTAACTATTGCCCTGAACACTCAGGTCATTCTCCAGGCTTCCATGATTTGTGCATGCCATCTCCTCCTCCTGAGGAATGTCTTTCCCATCTTCTCTTCCTGGAAAAATTTTGCTCAACTTTCCAAGTCCAGCCACATCACCCATCCCAGGTGCAGCTCCCGCTGTGGAACCCCTCTGAGTTCCTTCTCATGTTACCATGGACTCTACCTCGGCTCTGTGCACTGTGGTCTATGTAGAGGAGTTCTCATTTAGAGCTTGTTGTCCTTGAAAAAGTGAACCAAGGAAGTCCCCACAGCATGAAGAGACCAGCAGCTTCCAAGCCAATTTGACTTACTTTCCAACTCAAGGCAGGGGGAGCAGAGCACAACCATGCAATGATGGAGAAAGATGTAAACCAATCCATGGTAAGAAATCCTTGTGGAAGAGAAGCTAATGAAGAGAAGGGAGAGGGTCTGTATGCTCTTGTAATTCAAAAGGACTTCAAGCAGTATTATATAGCCTTGGTTCTGTCAATAAAGTATAATTATTACAGTTCCATTTGTCAGAGTTAGAAGTTAACATTCTGACACTCTATTCTCTGAACAAGTGCTCATATCTGGAGGACATGTGCTAGTCTAGAAAAATAATCCTAAAAGAATAACTTCTCAGAGCTTGTGTAGCCCTGCCTGGGTAGCCAACACTGACCCTAAGTGATAACAGCCCTCTGGTTACTGAAGAGGAGGTTCTATCATGGAGCAGGGATCCCTGTCGCTCCAAGCCATCCAATTCCATTTACTTTGCTTCCATGTTCACCAAGGTACTTAAAGGATTAATTTACTCTCCTTGCTAGGCTGGCAGTACAACATAATGTGAAGAAGTGTGGCCTATGGTACCAAACTCCACAGTATTCAAAACCCAACACAACCATTTTCTTAGAGACCTTAGACAACTAACATAATCTCTTGGAGGCCCAGTTTCCTTTTCTCTGAAATTATAACAAAGAGATAAGCACCAACATTATGAGACAGTTGTGAGAATACATGACATAATGCACAGGTAGTGCACAATGTTTTGCACTTAGCCCTCGATACAGTGGCAGTTATTATTAGTGATAAATTTTTATTGTTACTTCTTTAATACAGTGTCTTCAAGGTATCTTTCTATCTTACAAATTCAGGTATTGACATTTAGTTTCTACATCACTACTGTGAGAAGGAAGAATTCATTCAGCACGAAAGTGAGCTTGCGAAGGTCTAGGGACATTGACTAGATAATGTTCTTGGACCTCAAAGCCTTGGGTCAGTCCCTAAAGACATTACTGCCCTAGCAGCAACTTTCTCTCCACCCTGAAGTCCCTCACTCCCACTTGCAGTGGCAGTTGCAAGTTCTATATTGCTTTCCTGCTTCCATGAACTGCAAATGCCCTTTTCTGTGAATGCTTCCCCTACCAAAATATCAGCTACTGAAGGCCAAGTCACGTGTCCTTCCTCTCTCTGTAGCTCAGGATCTGGCCTGGAACAAATCTTACCATGTATGTACTGGACAAATGACTTTAGCAGGGAGATAAGAGTGAATCAATGAGGGCATCATTGATTGATTCCATGAATGACCACAATGGAAGAAGACTTTAGTCCTCTTTGTATCTTTTTTTTCCCAATTCTAATCATTTTAGAACATTCATTATTCCCAGTGTCTTATTCCCGCTTCTTCTTCTTGTTCCTTATTTCAACCTTCACTTCCCCCTCTGCTTCCTATCCTGAAAGCCAGAAACCGAGTGAGTATTGTATGGCTTGTTGGCAGCACTCATCAGCCCAGAATTCATGAAGTATCCCTCTGGAGAGTTCACCAAAAGTCAAGCCAAACCTGGACTGTCCATGAAGCACCTTCGCTTTATAACTAAAGAACAGAGGAACATGGGATTAACTCAGAAAAGATATACAAAATCCAATCAGAGAAAGGAGTGGGCCAGCCAGGTAGATGCCCAGGACACCACTGTATTAGTCAGGATGCCAAATAGATTCCCCAAATCTCAGGGGTACAGCACTACAAAGGTTTCTTTCCTGGTACTGACACATGTCTAATGCAGGTCAGTAGAAGGTTCAGCTCCATCTAGTCATTCAGGGACCCAGCCTGGCAGTGGAGTGAGCGATCAGGTTGTGACACTACCATCTTAAAACATGGCTTCAGCGTTCAGCACTGTCAGAGAAGGAAGAGGGCAGGGGACTCACCCTTGCTTTTAAACTCGTTAGCCAGAAATGACATGTTATCATTTCCACTCAATGTTCATTGGCCAGAATTAGACAATAATCTATCTTACTTCAAGAAGACTGGAATGTGAAGTCTTCCTAAGTGCTCATGAAGGAGAGACGATGAGACTAAGGATACAAACAGAAGTCTCCACCACAAATTTTAAGTGTCATGGGAATAAATCAAAAACCACTGGCAGTTACCTCAGATTTCCACTTACATAACTGGTACAACTGAACTTAATTCTACTCTCACTGAAATAGAGAGCACCCTCAATTAGGAAGTTTACATCCACTGCTCACTGGGGTCACCCTGTCGCTGTTGATTAGTTTTATGATGGAGGTTGCTCAGGGCAAGAAGTACCAGGCCACCAAGCCTGAGACCAGCCAATTGTTTGTTCCTGGAAGCCAGAGGAAAATCTGAAACCAAATCATACCTGGGGTCATGCCATTTATTGGCAACAAGTGATTTTGTGTAATATTTAAATGTTAATCCCTTTAATAGGCTTCCAAAGAAGCCATTTGGTTCAGTAAATCATACAAAAAAGCTGAAAAGAGAATGAGAGTGAGAAACAGAAAAGTGGGAAAAAGCAATTTTTAAACTTCTTTTGAATGAGACTGTGCAACTATATTTTTGGAAGTTACCATTATCCTTCTGAGTGTGAGTGACTTATACTATCCAACTATAACTGATGGAAAAACTGTGAGTTGGACAGCTATGCCAAATACATTAAAATGTTATGTTAGCATCCATGCATGTAGTGAATTATTCATTTTAAATTTAACCATAAAGGGAAAGGAATTTAGTTTAATAGAAAATCAATTTCTCTCCTCTCTCACTAAAATAAATGGTGGGAATATATATTTTAAATATTGATATGAGCAAATGCCCAATTAGCTGCCTGAGGCACCCACATCTCAACCCAGGCCTAGGCAACAATATAGCTCTATCAGTATCAGAGCCAACTCTATTTTTCTATTGGTAAAAGGAGGCATCTTGATGTAGACAAAGACACTGAACTTGGATACAATAGTACATAAGTAATGGCATGACAAACTACTTGTCAATTTGGATAATCTATTTAAACTAGCAAACAGCAATAATAATATTTATCAAATAAGCTACCATATATATAGTGTCTAGCATGAGCCTACTTGGTATATAATAGGTCTTCAATGCCTAGTCTAAGTTGATTAAAATGTGCTTCAGCTTTCCCTTCTCCAAAACACCTGCTTCTGCCTTCACAACAGAGCTATAGAGGTGAGGTGACCAAGGTAAAAGTATCGGGTTTCCATATGGAAAACCCGAACGAACTTTTGGGCCAACCCTATAGAAGAAAGACCTTTGAACTCTTAGAAAAGAGACACCAGAGAAATCCAAACTCTTATTACCTGTCACCCATCTTTGCTGAGTAATACTAGGGTATTTCCCCCACCAGGAAACAGCTCTCCACTCCTGAGAATGCATATTGTCCATATCAAGCAAATGCTACAATGCTGACCTATTTAGCAATGTCAAATATAATCTTGGCAATGCTTTTAGTTAACCGAGTTCATTATGCTTAAGGACACAGCGTCAGGTGAACAGGAAAATACCAAGAGGGCCTCCTTTTGCATTCTACATGTGGGAGTGACTGGACAGGTTTGGGGTGCTGACTCGTCAGCAACAAAAGAAAATTAAACCAAACTTTCCTGCTTAGCTTTCACGCTATTTGACATTCCTGGGATTTCCCATTTTCTATCCTACCATCCAATGGCAGAGCCCTTCTTTCCTAGGAAACATGGATCCAAGGCCACTTTTCTTGGTGACTTACACTTGGCACTTGGCTGACAAGCATTCCAATAGCTGCCCTTTTAGAGCCAACAAACGGGATTTCACTCAAATAAAAAACAGCATTTTACTTCCACAATGGGAGAGAAACATCCATGAAAATTTGGGTTTGAACTGATTTAGAGCTCACTTTGGCAAAGGGGAAAAATACATTTTCACAGTTGCTCCAAATGGTAGCAAACCCTCACACAGGCCCACAGCCTGAAAGAGGCAGCTCATAAAACCTGCTTAGAAACCTTGTCAGAGAAATTTTATTTCTCTGGGACCAATCGCTCCTGAAAATACCATGCCAGGTCCTTGCTGGAATTTTGAACAATGAGCACACTGCCAGAAAAACACGAGTCCTTTTCTTCAAAGAAACTGAAGTCGTTGAGCATGCACTGTCTCATTAATCCTCATGACACATCTATAAGGAAGTCAATAAACAGTTATTATGTTTTTCCCATTTTGCAGATTTTATGGGCTCCAACAACTGCCTAGGGTAACAGGATACATTTGTGGCAGAGCTCAGCCTCAAGGACTGGCCAGTCTCCTGGGAAATTACTGCTTTCTGGCATATTCTTGTGCCATCATATGGTCACTCTCTTACTCACACAGTGGGCAAACATTCATTGAATGCTGACTCCATGCCAGGCATTGAGCTATCTGCCAGGATAGGGAACTAATTAAGGAAAGGTCCTGCCCCAGAGAAATGTACAGTCTAGGAGCGGGAGTCTGGAAGTAAATAGATAATTACAAGAAGATCCAAGGACCATAGGCAACATAGCTGAGTGGTTAAGAACGTGTCAGGTATAAAGGAGCTCTGCGTTCAAATCCCTGCTCAGTCTCACATTTGCATTTTCCCATGGCACTGATCTTCCTCTAAGGTACTATATAATTTACCTGTTTATTCTTTTATGCACAAACCACTAGAATATAAATTCTATGAGGACAGGGATCTTCTGGCTGTTTGCTCAGGAATGTGTCTTCCAGGGCCTGGCATGTAACTGGTGTTGAATAAACATCTGTTGAATAAACATCTGTTGAATAAATAAATTCAATATGTGACCCTGGGAAATTTACCCTCTTTGAGCCTTAGTTTCCTCATGTATAATATAGGGGTTGTCAAGAGGACTGGGTTAGATAACATACACAAGTGTGAAGCACAGAGGCTAGGCCACAATAAACAAAGTAAGTGGCCATAATTGTTAAATATTGATGATACAGTAGTCTCCAGTACTAAGGGAGCACTAATAAGCATTAACAATCTCTACTTAGGGATGTCAGGGAAGCCTGTGATGTTTTGTCTTGAAAAATTAGTAGTGGAAGAAAAAAGGAAAGGAAAAGGACTCAAATCAGCAAGAAAGACAAGATCAAGACTAAGAAGATCTCACTGGAAGCTACTCCGGAGCCTCCATTTTTGTTCACAGTCTTCCATCCCTGTGCTCCCAAGGACTTCCATACTTCAAAGGTACCTTATCCTGGATTGCTTTCAGGATCCAGCAGACAGTGAAAGTCCCCTAAGTCCTCCTACACAAAGACCTCTCCTTTGGGCCTGGCCATGGGCTGGATTCTGTGTGCTCAGTACAGATCCACCAAGATGAGACTGGCCATGTAGTAACTGTAACAAGTAAAACAAGAGGCTTTCCGCTCGATGACACACCTGTGATTCAGTCTTCCTTGACAAAGCTGGAGATTAAGTTTCCTTGCCTAAAGCTGCAAGGAGAAACATGACACCCTTTACTGGCTATGAGTGGAAAACACTTTATTAACCCGGCCTTAATTATATTCCATTTTGAGATTCAATAGTTTCGATTGCAACACCACATGAAACCAGGGGGAATTGCACCCCATGGGACTCTGGCCATAAACGAGATCGGAAAAGTGCCTCTAAGGCTGTGACCTGCTTCTGCCAACCAGTCAGCAGTGAGCAGCCTGGAGCCCTTGCCCAGCTCTGGGGGAGCCCCAGAGGTGACCAAATCAGGGCAGGGCCGGGACAGCAGTCAGCTGGGTAATGTGAATCTGGTCTCTATTTGTAAAAGAAATGATGTCTCACTGTGAAAAGTAAGAAGCAAATGTGGCAGGATTTACATTCAGCCTAAGCTTGCCAGGGATACAGTGAATACAGCTGCTTCCACACAGATGAAATTCTTTTTCATTTGATCACCACAATCCCTCTCTTCTCCTTACCCTCAGTTCTAGCAAAAGGTAGAAAATGACCTTTTACTTTTCAATAGACAGATTAGAATCAACCTTATCAGAGGCAAGGGAGCTAATCTTGCACTATATTTCTAAGGTCAATTTTCTCCAAATATTTTGCCTGCCATCCTGTACTTTTCAAATAAGGTTACTGAGACAGTTAATTGGTCCAAGGGTTGAGTGTCTTCATTATAATAATCAACAGCTACAAATTATTGGGCATTGACTAGGTAATAATCATTATGTTAAGGGTTTTACATGAATTACCTTATTAAATCTGCACAATAGCTTTATGAGGTGGACATATGCATTTTTCTGGTTCCCACAATCAGAAAAGGGCGAACGTGCAGCTCACACCCAAATCTATATGAAGCCCAAGCTAGCACCATTACTGCTACACTCTACCTCCACTGAAATGCAGGATCTGAGAAGACGAAGAGCATGCCTGATTCATCTGGGACCCCCAGTGCCCAGCAGAAGCCCTGATGCATGGTAGGCCTCACTGATGTCTCGTTGATTGACTAATTAACTGGGTAATTTTAAAGAATCTTAGACTGGGAACAGAGGGGCTAGTTGGAAGCCAGCTCTTATGGTAATAAACCATGTGAATTTGAGCCAGGCAATTCCCCCTGGGTCTTGGCCTTCCCACTTAAACAATGAAGCTGTTGGACTAGATGACCTCTGATGGTATCTGATTCAGGGTCTTGTCCCAAGTTCACCTGGCCAGACAGCATCCAAAGCCTGCATGGGAAGCCTGTCTGCCTCCCCATCTCCCACCCCAAACTTGAATCCACATTCACAGAAATGGGCCCTTAGCTTGACAGCACCTTGGCTGGAGCCCCAGTGAGTCATGTTTCAGGCTAGGCAGGAATGTAGGCGTGCACACGAGGTACTGTTAAAAACGCAAGGCTGGTGACTATCTACCAAAGGGAGGAACAGTTAGCACAACCAAGAACCAGGGTTCTCTTTAATCTGTCATATGAGAGAATGAACCTTTGTAAGCCCAAGCGGGACCCTCCCCCAATCAGGGAAACATGCAAATGTCTTAAAAACCTTTCTGAACACAGGTGAGGTATTTAAAATTAAAGTATTATCATTTAGCCATGGTCACTAATACAGTCAGGTCATTTTGCCACATTCAGCAAATTGTTTTTATTGCCTACCCTGTAGCAAGTATGAGATGAGGCAAAGATACTATAAAGAGGAGAAAATAAATTATTCTTACCTTAAGAGTCCCAATCTTGTGAGATTTAGCTATCATCCAAATTGGACTTATAAGAGTGAACAAAGAAAGTACCAATTCTGACAGGAGAATGGAACAGGAGGAAGGGTGGCTGGAAATTGGGACTGGTTTCTCAGAGGACATGACATTTGATTTAAATTTCAATAAAAGAATTGTCTTTGACAGGTGGAAGTGAAAGAATATTTTACCAAAGGCAAATGATTAGTGAGTGTTGTTTCACCATGACATGCACATATGTCCACACGCACACAAGTTATCCATATTCAGAATGTCCCTTTGCACACACCTATACCCACTCAACTAGGCTTCTGTGGGCCCAACCCCAGGAAAGCTCACTAACCATTAGGAAAACTGGTCACATTTCTCATAATGGCAAGATGGAAACACATGTCTCTGTAAAGTACAATTTAAACCATATGCTTCTGCCTTATTTCTGCCTAGTTCATCAAAATTGCCTTTCACATTTGAGTTTCCAAGTTTTTTTTCTTTTGACATGTAGGAAGTTGTCTTTTTCCAAAGGGAAACACACTGAAATCGCAGAAGATTCCAGGCTGCTCTTGGAAGGAATTAAATGTGTTTAGATTTACATACAAAGTCTGAAAAGGTAAAGATTCTTCCAAGTTGGGTTTATTGGTTCTGCATGGTCCCATAGTGCTCTGTGTTTCTCTCTATTTTAATACTTTCCATAAAACTTAATGTGGATATATAATTTTATAATATAATACAGGGCCCTAGTGCAAGGATCAGCAAACTCAAACCTGTGGGCCAAATCTGACTGGCCACCTATATGACCTGAAAGTTAAGACTGGTTTTACATTTTTAAATAGTTGAAAAAAATTAAAAGAATAACACTATTTTATGATACATGAAAACTATATAAAATTCAAATTTCAGTGTCCCTAACTAAAGCTTTAGTAGAACATAGCCACGCTCATTTATTTACGTTTGTCTATGGCCGCTACTGCACTGTAGCAGCAGAGCTCAGTAGTTGTGACAGAGACCATATGACCTGCAAAATCTAAAATATTTACTATCTGTCTCTTTACAAAAAATGTTTGCCAGCACCTGCTGTAAGGTTACAGGATGCTCTCACTGAACTGGATGCTAAGATTTTTTTAAATAAGTCTTAATGCTATAAAAACAAAATCAGCTCAAAGTTCTCAGTACTTTGTATCTTCTAGGAGCTAAAGAATTCAGTTTACCTTTGGGTCATACTATCCTTTGTCCTTTGTTCTTAAAAAATGAATCCAATGAATGGAGCAAAATGGCGGATCATGTGCAGCCATGTGGATGAAAGGCTGTTGGTGCTACAGCCAGGAGCCAGTGCTGTGCCTCTGAGGTGGGAGAGCCAACTTCAGGACACTGGTCCACAAGAGACCTCCCAGCTCCACGTAGTATCAAATGGCGAAAATCTCCCAGAGATCTCCATCTCAACACCAAGATCCAGCTTCACCCAACGACCAGCAAGCTACAGTGCTGGACACCTGATGCCAAACAACTAGCAAGACAGGAACACAGCACCATCCATTAGCAGAGAGGCTGTCTAAAATCATAATAAGGCCACAGACACCCCAAAACACACCACCAGACGTGGACCTGCCCACCAGAAAGACAAGATCCAGCCTCATCCACCAGAACACAGGCACTAGTCCCTTCCACCAAGAAGCCTACACAACCCACTGAATCAACCTTAGCCACTGGGGACAGACACCAAAAACAATGGGAACTACGAACCTGCACCCTGCGAAAAGGAGACCCCAAACACACTAAGGTAAGCAAAATGAGAAGACAGAAAAACACACAGCAGATGAAGAAGCAAGGTAAAAACCCACCAGACCTAACAAATGAAGAGGAAATAGGCAGTCTACTGGAAAAAGAATACAGAATAATGATAGTAAAGATGATCCAAAATCTTGGAAATAGAACAGAGAAAATGCAAGAAACATTTAACAAAGACCTAAAAGAACTAAAGAGGAAACAAGCAATGATGAACAAGACAATAAATGAAATTAAAAATACTCTAGAAGGGATCAATAGCAGAATAACTGAGGCAGAAGAACGGATAAGTGACCTGGAAGATAAAATAGTGGAAAGAATTACTGCAGAGCAGAATAAAGAATGAAAAGAACTGAGGACAGTTTCAGAGACCACTGGGACAACATTAAACGCACCAACATTTGAATTATAGGGGTCCCAGAAGAAGAAGATAAAAAGAAAGGGACTGGGAAAATATTTGAAGAGATTATAGTTGAAAACTTCCCTAATATGGGAAAAGAAATAGTTAATCAAGTCCAGGAAGCACAGAGAGTCCCATACAGGATAAATCCAAGGAGAAAAATGCCAGGACACATATTAACCAAACTATCAAAAATTAAAGACAAAGAAAACATATTAAAAGCAGCAAGGGAAAAACAACAAATAACACACAAGGGAATTCCCATAAGGTTAACAGCTGATCTCTCAGCAGAAACTCTGCAAGCCAGAAGGCAGTGGCAGGACACATTTAAAGTGATGAAGGAGAAAAACCTACAACGAAGACTACTCTACCCAGCAAGGATCTCATTCAGATTTGACGGAGAAATTAAAACCTTTACAGACAAGCAAAAGCTAGGAGAATTCAGCATCACCAAACCAGCTTTACAACAAATGCTAAAGGAACTTCTCTAGGCAAGAAACACAAGAGAAGGAAAAGACCTACAATAACAAACCCAAAACAATTAAGAAAGTGGGAATAGGAACATACATATCGATAATTACCTTAAATGTAAATGGATTAAATGCTCCCACCAAAAGACACAGACTGGCTGAATGGATACAAAAACAAGACGCATATATATGCTGTCTACAAGAGACCCACTTCAGACCTAGGGACACATACAGACTGAAAGCGAGGGGATGGAAAAAGATATTCCATGCAAATGCCAATCAAAAGAAAGCTGGAGTAGCAATTCTCATATCAGACAAAATAGACTTTAAAATAAAGACTATTACAAGAGACAAAGAAGGACACTACATAATGATCAAGGGATCGATCCAAGAAGATGTAACAATTGTAAATATTTATGCACCCAACATAGGAACACCTCAATACATAAGGCAAATACTAACAGCCATAAAAGGGGAAATCGACAGTAACACAATCATAGTAGGGGACTTTAACACCCCACTTTCACCAATGGACAGATCATACAAAATGAAAATAAATAAGGAAACACAAGCTTTAAGTGATACATTAAACAAGATGGACTTAATGGATATTTATAGGACATTCCATCCAAAAACAACAGAATACACATTCTTCTCAAGTGCTCATGGAACATTCTCCAGGATAGATCATATCTTGGGTCACAAATCAAGCCTTGGTAAATTTAAGAAAACTGAAATCGTATCAAGTATCTTTTCCAACCACAACGCTGTGAGACTAGATATCAATTACAGGAAAAGATCTGTAAGAAATACAAACACATGGAGGCTACTTAATAACGAAGAGATCACTGAAGAAATCAAAGAGGAAATCAAAAACTACCTAGAAACAAATGACAATGGAGACACGACGACCCAAAACCTATGTTATGCAGCAAAAGCAATTCTAAGAAGGAAGTTTATAGCAATACAATCCTACGTTAAGAAACAGGAAACATCTCAAATCAACAACCTAACCTTGCACCTAAAGCAATTAGAGAAAGAAGAACAAAAGAACGCTTAGGTTACCAGAAGGAAAGAAAACATAAAGATCAGATCAGAAATAAAGGAAAAAGAAATGAAGGAAATGATAGCAAAGATCAAAAAAACTAAAAGCTGGTTCTTTGAGAAGATAAACAAAATTGATAAAACATTAGCCAGACTCATCAAGAAAAAAGTGAGAAGACTCAAATCAATAGAATTAGAAATGAAAAAGGAGAAGTAACAACTGACACTGCAGAAATACAAAGGATCATGAGAGATTACTACAAGCAACTCTATGCCAATAAAATCGACAACCTGGAAAAAACGGACAAATTCTTAGAAACGCACAACCTGCCGAAACTGAACCAGGAAGAAATAGAAAATATGAACAGACCAATCACAAGCACTGAAGTTGAAACTGTGATTAAAAATCTTCCAACAAACAAAAGCCCAGGACCAGATGGCTTCACAGGCGAATTCTATCAAACATTTAGGGAAGAGCTAACACCTATCCTTCTCAAACTCTTCCAAAATATAGCAGAGGGAGGAACACTCTCAAACTCATTCTACGAGGCCACCATCACCCTGATACCAAAACCAGACAAAGATGCCACAAAGAAAGAAAACTACAAGCCAATATCACTGATGAATATAGATGCAAAAATCCTTAACAAAATACTAGCAAACAGAATCCAACAGCACATTAAAAGGATCCTACACCATGATCAAGTGGGGTTTATGCCAGGAATGCAAGGATTCTTCAATATACGCAAATCAATCAACGTAATACACCATATTAAAAAATTGAAGGAGAAAAACCATATGATCATCTCAATAGATGCAGAGAAAGCTTTCGACAAAATTCAACACCCATTTATGATAAACACCCTGCAGAAAGTAGGCATAGAGGGAACTTTCCTCAACATAATAAAGGCCATATATGACAAATCCATAGCCAATATCATCCTCAATGGTGAAAAACTGAAAACATTTCCACTAAGATCAGGAACAAGACAAGGTTGCCCACTCTCACCACTCTTATTCAACATAGTTTTGGAAGTTTTAGCCACAGAAATCATAGAAGAAAAAAAATAAAAGGAATCCAAATTGGAAAAGAAGAAGTAAAGCTGTCACTGTTTGCAGATGACATGATACTATACACAGAGAATCCTAAAGATGCTACCAGAAAACTACTAGAGCTAATCAATGAATTTGGTAAAGGAGCAGGATACAAAATTAATGCACAGAAATCTCTGGCATTCCTATACACTAATGATGAAAAATCTGAAAGTGAAATTAAGAAAACACTCCCATTTACCATTGCAACAAAAAGAATAAAATATCTAGGAATAAACCTACCTAAGGAGACAAAAGACCTGTATTCAGAAAATTATAAGACACTGATGAAAGAAATTAAAGATGATACAAATAGATGGAGAGATATACCATGTTCTTGGATTGGAAGAATCAACATTGTGAAAATGACTCTACTACTAAAAGCAATGTACAGATTCAATGCAATCCCTATCAAACTACTGATGGCATTTTTCACAGAACTAGAACAAAAAATTTCACAATTTGTATGGAAACACAAAAGACCCCGAATAGCCAAAGCAATCTTGAGAACGAAAAATGGAGCTGGAGGAATCAGGCTCCCTGACTTCAGACTATACTACAAAGCTACAGTAATCAAGACAGTATGGTACTGGCACAAAAACAGAAATATAGATCAATGGAACAGTATAGAAAGCCCAGAGATAAACCCACACACATATGGTCAACTTATCTTTGATAAAGGAGGCAAGAATATACAGTTGAGAAAAGACAGCCTCTTCAATAAGTGGTGCTGGGAAAACTGGACAGGTACATGTAAAAGTATGAAATTAGAACACTCCCTACACCATACACAAAAATAAACTCAAAATTGATTAAAGAGCTAAATGTAAGGCCAGACACTCTCAAACTCTTAGAGGAAAACATAGGCAGAACACTCTATGACATAAGTCACAGCAAGATCCTTTTTGACCCACCTCCTAGAGAAATGGAAATAAAAACAAAAAAAAAAAACAAATGGGACCTAATGAAACTTAAAAGCTTTTGCAAAGCAAAGGAAACCATAAACAAGACCAAAAGACAACCCTCAGAATCAGAGAAAATATTTGCAAATGAAGCAACTGACAAAGGATTGATATCCAAAATTTACAAGCAGCTCATGCAGCTCAATAACAAAAAAACAAACAACCCAATCCAAAAATGGGCAGAAGACCTAAATAGACATTTCTCCAAAGAAGATATACAGATTGCCAACAAACACATGAAAGAATGCTCAACATCATTAATCATTAGAGAAATGCAAATCAAAACTACAATGAGATATCATCTCACACCAGTCAGAATGGCCATCATCAAAAAAATCTACAAACAATAAATGCTGGAGAAGGTGTGGAGAAAAGGGAACACTCTTGCACTGTTGGTGGGAATGTAAATTGATACAGCCACTATGGAGAACAGTACAGAGGGTCCTTAAAAAACTACAAATAGAACTACCATACGACCCAGCAATCCCACTATTGGGCACATACCCTGAGAAAACCATAATTCAAAAAGAGTCATGTACCACAATGTTCATTGCAGCACTATTTACAGTAGCCAGGACATGGAAGCAACCTAAGTGTCCATTGACAGATGAATGGATAAAGAAGATGTGGCCCATATATATATAATGGAATATTACTCAGCCATAAAAAGAAATGAAATTGAGTTATTTGTAGTGAGGTGGATGGACCTAGAGTCTGTCATATAGAGTGAAGTAAGTCAGAAAGAGAAAAACAAATACCATATCCTAACACATATATATGGAATCTAAGAAAAAAAAAAAAAAAGGTCATGAAGAACCTAGGGGTAAGACGGGAATAAAGACACAGACCTGCTAGAGAATGGACTTGAGGATATGAGGAGGGGGAAGGGTAAGCTGGGACAAAGTGAGAGAGTGGCATGGACATATATACACTACCAAATGTAAAATAGCTAGTGGGAAGCAGCCACATAGCACAGGGAGATCAGCTCAGTGCTTTGTGACCACCTAGAGGGGTGGGATAGGGAGGGTGGGAGGGAGGGAGACGCAAGAGGGAAGAGATACGGGAACATACGTATATGTATAACTGATTCACTTTGTTATAAAGCAGAAACTAAGACACCATTGTAAAGCAATTATACTCTAATAAAGATGTTAAAAAAAATTTTTTAAATGAATCCAGTGGGGCCTTTAATTACCCAGATGTAAAGCAACATACATTTGAGAAAAAATGAAGTCACCATTAATCTGAATGTAAATATTTATACTAAAAAGTAAAGAATTCTCTTTGATATATACGTTAGATGTTTGTTTTAGCATAGCTATATCTCTGCAGACTTTGTAGCTTCTTTAGAGAAAACATTTCTTTAGTTTTCATCTTTCCTATGATTGTATATTATTGCTTGTTCTTGGGGAATAATGTGTGTGTGTGTATGTGTGTGTGTTCTAGAATTTTTTCACATTACATTGGAAGTACAGATCTAAAACCTTCAGGGAAAATGGGGAAGACTCTGCTTTTACTTTAAGCTGAGGCTGAGATTAGATTGGCTATGTTTAAGTCATTTTGAACCACACTATGATGTTCCTCATGATGAACAACAACCTAAGCTTGCTGAAATGATGATGAAATATTGCATTCTGACGTGACGGTCTTTGGCATAGGCCGAGGGGCAGAATTTCCTCTAAAAAGAATGGATGTCCTTGCTGTACATTATCCTCAAGAGAAGGACAATATATGCCTAAACAGGCAAGACTGGTCAGTGAGAGGGGGAAGGAGAATACAACTCTTTTCTTACTCTGGACCTTCATAAATTGAGGTCTAAACTCTGGTGAAGGAGATACACTGTAGGTCAGGGAGACTCCCATAGAGAAAGTGAAATGGTTTCTTTGAAATACGTAGGATGGGCAATGACAATTCAGAGGCCTTGGGAGAGTAAGTCTGGACCTATAGTCCTTGAAAGCAGGCACAGGAAATAGCATTTTTGAATATTTTCTGCTTGTACTTACCTCCTATAATCCCCAACATTCAATAGAGTTGTGTTCTAAATTTATAATCTAGGCTCGAGTGTGTGGTGATAAATTAAGAACTTGCTCTATATTTGAATGAAATGATAAAGAGGAAAGTTAGGACCTCTCCTTAGCCACGATAACCAAGTGAGGATGCCAATGTCCAATGGAGCAGTGACTGGCAACAACAGAAGCTCCACTGCATGGCAAAGAGGTCATAATAGGTCTACACTAGGGACCTATTTATTTACACACATAAGCCAGTATCCAAAGGAACTGTGAGAATCAATTGAGAATGCTTCAAGGAAGCTACATGTTGGCCATCACAGCTGACAAAGCCCAAGCCAATAGCAACAGTTGTTAAAGGGATGTGACCTCATTTTATAGTTTTATAGGTTGTATGAGTTACTTCTGCTGACAGCCTCCATAAAACAGCAAGCTTCTTAAGAATGGATAATCTTTCCACCCCTATCATTATAATTCCTGACTCAAAGCAGGATTTCAATACAACAAATTATCCAATAGCAAAGCACAGGGGTTATTCCCACACATTCTCATTATGAAGAGCCCCCACTCAATCAAGCTCAGGGGCTTGCTTTAATCCAGGCACTGGAAGTTCTTTAGACAAATCATCTGATAGCTATTCCACTGAGAAACAGATACTCCTGCCTCCAAAATATATCTTGAGAAATCTGTAAGAACAAAAGTAAATAATTTCTAATGCATTGCAATGTAGGAGAACATCTTAATTACCCAGGAAATATTAAAGATTACAAATAAATATCCCACAAATATGGCCTATCTGCTTATGACTACTAAATTGATTACTTTGAGTTTTTTTCAGATTTGACAGTTGTATCAACACCCAATACATTAATCATTAAAAACAATAAATAATTCCTTTTAGCTAGATAGATACAGCTTATATACATACTGAACATGGAACCTCAGAACGTTCAAGCGGTCAAGTTTATGCAGAGTATCTAGCCCCATACAAAGCTCACGTCCTGCTGCTCCCCTTGCCCATGCCTGTGGCAGACATTAACCAGCAATCTTTTCTGCTGAACATGACAATGGCCTCACAATCCCTATCAGCAGACCCCCTCTGAGCCACGCATTCTCAACCAGACAGTACACACCCAAGGGGCCAAAACTTGGTTCTAGGAAGATGAAAAATATTTAGATATTACAATGGTATGTGTCCTTTCAAAGGGTCACAGTACATAAAGAGATATACAGTATATCTGTGACATTAAAATTACATGGGGTGTGAGGTGATGAATAAAAAAGTCTGAAAAGATTTCTTATGAGGTTGAGAACCACCACTCTGGGCAATCACTACCAAGCCCCTGAAGGTGGCACATAAAGGTAAAGCTATCTGCCATCCTGCATAGCCTAAGCATTCATTTTACTGAAAGGGAAAGTGAGTCTCAGGTAAAGTGAATTGTCCCAGTAGACATATATAGGAATTGGCCTAGTGAAGACTTAAATTCTGACTTTCAGTTAAGTGCCCAGTTCACTTCACAATGTGTCATGTTGTCATTATCAGGAGAGCCTATTTTTCATCTATTTGGTTAAAATTACATTTCTTTATAAAGTAGACAGAAAGGAATAATACAAACTATTAACAGAAAACTAAATTGTTAATTAATTCACATCATAAATGGTATAGAGAAAACAGTACAACTAATGCAGAATACCTACGGCTCCTTTACTAAGCATCTACTGTGATCAAGGACCTGTGCCATGTCTCAGGTTCCCATGAAAGAGAGCTAGATAATCTTGAAGATCTCCTTGTCCTGTCATACTGTGTGGATCCCCATCTTATGTGTACATCAGTGAGTTGAGGGAATTGCAAAAAGTGATCATAATGATAATAATAATACACACAATCAGTCCCTAATCACTCAAGTTATTCAAAGTCAAAAGGAGGCTAAACTCAGTAATTGCTTGGTTGTGAAATGGACATTGTTGTTTTTTTCTAAGTTGCCCTTGAAACAGTCCACATGGGCTGGACCACTTTTACAGAGCAATTCTATAAGAGTAAAAATCCCAGGGAAATTCTGCCAAGGTCAAAGCAACAGACTTTCCATTCAGAGCATCATCCATTCTGGCCAGAGTGTGGCTGCCAAAACTCTTTACATGAGCAAGAAGAGCTAATGAACAGAATTTGCATGGAATAACTCAAGCTAATATTGGCATTCCAAGAAGACATCTGTGCCGACATCTTACTCTCTCCTTTCTCATCTCTCCTCACTGTCACCAAAGTGACCTCTCTAAAATGCACATCTGAGCATGTCATTACCCTGCTTACATAATCTGGATGGCTCCCTACTGTCTACAGGACTAGTCCAAACACCCTGGCAAGGCACACAGAGCTCTTCTCCGACTGCTTTGGTCTACTATTTCTGCCTCCTTTTCTTTCTTTTTTTTTTTGCAGTACGCGGGCCTCTCACTGTTGTGGCCTCTCCCGTTGCGGAGCACAGGCTCCGGACGCGCAGGCTCAGCGGCCATGGCTCACAGGCCTAGCCGCTCCGCAGTATGTGGGATCTTCCCGGACCGGGGCATGAACCCGTGTCCCCTGCATCAGCAGGCGGACTCTCAACCACTGCACCACCAGGGAAGCCCCTGCCTCCTTTTCTGATACCTCCCTACCTCATTCACCTCTGTCCCTTTTGGCTCTATACTTCAGCCAAACCAAGAAACTACTTACCCCTCAAGACAACCATGTCCTTTCCTACCATTGTTTATTTTCAGAAGCTGTACTCCTTCTGGGAGATCTACAGCTGACAAACCCTTATCCTTCAATACCCACCTCAGATATTACCACATTTTGAAGCCTTCCTTGATTCACCCTCAAGCAAGATTGATGATTTTTCCTCATAATGGACAACTTAGAAATTCACGCCATTGCTAATGTTAGTAAGACCACAAACTTCGTTCAGGGATGAGATTGTGTCTTCTTTTTTGCATGGTCAGCACATAGTAGATGTTCATTAGATGTTACTGAATGGATGAATAGTAAATGCTGATTTATGGAATTCAATTAACACAATTGCTATTGATACCCATGTAGGCTACCAGAACTGCCCAACTTATAGTCCACGTTTACACCTTAATTATATAACTATGGTATTCTGCAGTGTTTCTCACGGGTGGGAACAACTTAAGAATTTTTAAATTATGTGTGACAGAATCCCACATGGACACAATATTAAATAACACTGATTTGCATGTTGGAAAAATTATTCCTTTTCCAATTCTTTTTTAGTCTTTCTGATGATATAAAGGAGAAAGATTCAGTTTGATGCCATATGACTTCAGCATCTCTCTAAAAACATGCTAAAATTTCCCTCTTTAACAAAAAGAGAACAGGACAGGATCAGAGACTTCAGTGAGAATCAATACTTAGCTAAAATATAAGGGCACTGCTTCATTCTCATTGTTTTTGTTTTCATGGTTACTTTTCAGTTTTAGAAAGTGATACTAGCTTTATTTACCATGGAGATATGAAGTTTTCTTGTTAAATATACTTATTTAAGTTAGAAAATAAGTCAGTTTAAAGAAAAACAATAAGGAAATATCATTACAGGTCTTGTTAGTATTGCAAAAATAGAGACGATGGTGTCCAAATACGTAGCTTGAGTGAACAAAGTCTTAGAAGGCAAAAGATCTGAGGGGATCACAAGTCCTCTGCTTTTGGGTAAGTCAGTAAACATCTTCGAGCATGTGTTTATGAATTAGCAGAGTACAAGTAATAATTGCTACTTTTCCTATTCAAATCTGTTGTAAAAATCAAATGAAATAATGTGTGAAGAAATGCTTTGAAAATTGTAGAAAGCAACATTATGATCATCAAAACAACCAACAACCACCTCATCACAGTATACCATTCCTTCCCATTCTGCCTCACCCAGTGTGGTTGAAATTAAATGTTGTTGACTTCTAATGGATTTTATCCTCCTCATCCCCAAATTCCTGTTAAAATAACAAAGGCCATTTTTTTTAATGATATATATATTTTTTATTTTTTAACGTCTTTATTGGAGTATAATTGCTTTACAATGGTGTGTTAGTTTCTGCTTTATAAAAAAGTGAATCAGCTATACGTATACATATATCCCCATATCTCCTCCCTCTTGTGTCTCCCTCCTACCCTCCCTATCCCTCCCCTCTAGGTGGACATAAAGCACCAAGCTGATCTCCCTGTGCTATGCGGCTGCTTCCCACTACTCAGCCATAAAAAGAAACGAAATTGAGTTATTTGTAGTGAGGTGGATGGACCTAGAGTCTGTTATACAGAGTGAAGTAAGTCAGAAAGAGAAAAACAAATACCGTATGCTAATACACATTTATGGAATCTAAAAAAAAAATGGTTCTGAAGGACTTAGGGGCAGGACAGGAATAAAGACGCAGATGTAGAGTATGGACTTGAGGACATGGGGAGGGGGAAGAGTAAGCTGGGACGAAGTGAGAGAGTGGCATGGACGTATATACACTACCAAAGGCCATTTTTAAAATAAGAAAATATCTCAGGAATGGTATCATTAATTGATCAAAATAAATGAGCAATTTCTGCCAGATGTAGGGCACATAGGGCCATTTGAGGAAATCACTGACCACTCCACTACCCAAGAGAAGTAAACGAGAAGATACCAGGGCCTATAACAGCACCCTCAAGTCAGCAGTCAACAGTCCCACATTCTGGGAAACAGGGGAAGGGGGCCCATTAGGTTGGGATGCAGAACGGAGGGAAGTGCTAACCTCAAACACACAAATGACTTCTGGGACCTGCAATAGTTCAAGCAATCAAGATGGGGTGGTCTGTTGGGGGTCACCAGAGTTATTTCTGCCCTCCAGCCACACACAAAAAGGACAAAAATGCTAAGCAAAGAAGTGATCTTTTCACTTCCAAATAAGTGGACCTCAAATTTAACAAAATAAAAGTAGAAGACTCTATTCTCCCTTTTCCCCTTATACTTTTTCCAGAAAACTTCAACCAGGAATCTACAGAATCTGTGAATCTATAGAACCTATAGAAAATGTGCTCACCTCAACCTCAGATCCTGGATAAGTTCTGCTTTAAGCCTTTTGAGTTCATGGGAATTTTAATATGGGACACCAGCAGAATTGGAATGGCCCAAAAGCCAATGATATTTGACATTCTGTTACCGGAAGTAGAGTGTTCAGAAGAGGGGAGGTAGGTGGGTTTGCTCTGCTTTGCAAAGATTAAGCTTCACTTCTGGTCATTCACTCTGACAAATTCTAAATCCATATATAACAAAGTCTTTTTTTTCTTTTTTTTTAAATTATGTGTCTACAATCCCTCCCATCCCTCCCAGCCTGCTCCAATAACAACTCAGCCTAAGACAGGAGAGAAGAAGAGAAATTAAAAGAGCCTGGGACTTCCCTGATGGTCCAGCAGTTAAGAATCCGCCTTCCAATGCAGGGGACACGGGTTCAATCCCCGGTTGGGGAACTAAGATCCCACATGCCACGGGGCAACTAAGCCCGTGAGCTCTAGAGCCCTCACACCACAACTAGGGAGCCCACGTGCCGCAACAAAAGATCCCGCAGGCTGCAACTAAGACCTGACACAGCCAAATAAATAAAAAAAAATTTTTTTTAATTAAAAAAAAATCTATCAGATCAATAGACTGCTATGACCAGACTTCTCAAGAGGTGGATGTCCTAATTACAAAAAAAAAAAAAAAAAAGAGCCTGACTGGGCTGGTTTGGGGAGCTGTCTCAGAATTTTGGCAGAGGAAGATGAAAGACTAAAGTGGAAGCAGAAAGAAATAAAGAAGATAGAAAATGTGGATTTCATGTTTTGCTCTGACTCAGGAAATGAACCCTTTGGGGTTTTCAAATAAGTTCATTAAAGATCTCAATTCTTCTCAATCACTTTTGGTTGTTGACAAGGGCTTTAGTGTGACATAAGCCCTCCTGCTTTATCTGATTACACATACTTCAACAGAGCAAACTGGAGGGTGTTCAAAGTAGATTGGTTCAACAGGTAAAAGACTGAAAGTGGTGTTGCAGGCAGGAAAGCTTAAAGGAAAGGGATTTTTAGCTAAAAAAGCACAAGACTTAGGGGTAGGGGCTGAAGGAACTTATTTGCTATATGTGGCCCTGAGAGGGAGAATTGAAACAATCCATAGAAACTACAGCAGGGATAGAAATCTGCTCAATAATAGGAGAAATTTCTTTTTTAACTAACAGTGCTGTGTGAGAAAGAATGGACTTCCTAGACTTGAGGGAGGAAGAGGAAGGGTTGGGGGTTGCCTGTCAAAGAAAGTGTCCAAACTTAGTTTGGAGAACCTGTTCACTGGGGCAATTCAAGCATGTGGGAGCCGGGATGAGCATTGGTTTTAGGACCTTCCTAATGGATACAAAGATTAGGATGAAGAGGGGGAAAAAACAAGTGTCTGAGTTTTAAAGATCGCAAAGCTTTAAGGCTCATAGATGCCCAACACCAACTTTCAAATGTGAAGGGCGTTTTTCCAAATAGAGTCATTGAAAGGCATTCTCTTTTGCTAAATCTAAGATGGTCCTGTCTATTCTCTCGAAATAAAAATAAGCAACTTATTGCCTCTCCAATTCCCTTGTCCTAGGACTTTGTTCCAGCCAGTTTGTCTCCTCCATGGTGACAAGTTACATTTCCACAGTCCATTATACCTCTGGCCTGAGAAAGATCTGAGGTTTGCCTGGTAGGCTGGGCTACAGCTGAGGCGTCATAATCTCACCTTGGATTAAATACAGACTCCCAAAGGACAAACTCTCCTCTCCCAAGGGTATCTGCCTCCGCAATCTCATCTCAAATGGACTGAGCCAAATTCAAAGACTCCCCAGAGAAAGCTAAGGTCAGGAGTTAAAAACAACAGCTTAAACCTCAAAAGAGACTGCAGGAGAGCTGGGTCTTCTCCATCCCTGGACTAAGACTCAGGCAATAGCTGGCTGAGCATGACTCAGAAGACATTTCTGTGCCTGTGAACAAAGCCCAGGCCTTTGGGCTGCGTGATCGTCACATCACATTCATACTAGTGAGCCAACAGGTGAGCTGCACTAACTAGCACATCAGATTGCTTTCTGGACAGGATTTCTGCAGAGTCCACTCCTCACAGGGAAGGCAAGAAATCTGAGTTAAGACAATAGGAGCAACCGCAATGAATCAACGATAGGATGAGTAAATATGAACATGAGCACCTACTATACCCTTGGCTCTGGGTGGGCTCAGGAAATTCACAGATGAAGGAGAGATGGCTCCTGACCTTGAGAAGCTACCAGTCCATCGAGGAAAGCAGATAGATAACCTTATAATAGTAACATAACATGGTGATGCCATCATGGAGATGGGTCCATTGCAGGAGCACAGATAGAGAGCAGTAAATCATTCATGGAGGTTCTCATGGACATTATGTCATCTGAGCCAGAGCTCCCAGGTTGGTCACTCCATTGATGAAATACTAGTGAAAGCTGATTGGTCTGAAGAAGATGTACATTTGGCTTTAGAGTAAATTATATACATGCCTGTAAAAATACTCAAGGGTAGTTATTAAGAAAGGAAAAAGACTTCTCTGGGTTAGGGAGTATTTTTTTTAAGTGTTTGCTGGGCAGAGACTTCCACTTGGATATAGACTAATAAAAATAGTGGAGTTTAAGGGGAGTGGTTCAGAAAATGTTGGAAAAGTAGACAGGTCAGGCTGTTAAATAGGAACATGACTTCTTTTGCTCTCTACAGGAACACTGAATAAATACATGAGAGATAAATTTCCACCAAAATTCAGCTGCCTCACTTCTCCTTTGACCACGTTTTGGACAAAGATGTTTGACAAGATAAAGCAGCTCATGCTTCAAGCCAACAGGCCTGCTGGCTTCTGTCCAGGATAAACACTGTCAGTAAAAATCCCTTCCCAACCTCCCGGGAGAGTGCTGACTGGGGCTACCAGCATTCCCTAACTTTTTCTCCTTATGAAGCTTAGAAAGGAAATCACATCACAGGTCACCAAAAGAGCTGTCATTGACTTGGTCAAAGGAAAAACAATAAACAGAACAAGTGATTCCATCAAACACAGGCGGCACCACTCTCTCATTTTGTCACCAGTTTTACCTGAGGGGCAACTGGATGAACATACCTTTCTTCATGTTTCATTTCTGAAGATATTTGAAGATAGTTATCTCTCTTGGAAGATCAAAAGAAGTAGTTTTGGAGTAACAGAACATGCTATAGATCAAGAATCAAAAATAACTGGGCTTAACTTAGAGCCATTGGATTTTTGTGTCATCTCGGGCAGGTCACTCTGCCTCTCTGGGTCTATTTCCCAGAAGATCTTCCCATTTATTCCAGTTTATTTTGAGAGACTGTGACTTTCAGGTTGATTGATAGATTTGGTTAAACATTGAATTCAATCTAAAGATTCAGATGAAAATACCTTTCACTCACTCAATAAATATTTTGAGTTCCTAGCATGTACCAGGAATTGTCCCAGACACTGCCTGAGATTTAATATTTCCTCATTCCTTGTTCCAAAGAGAATTTGAGGTAGCTTGCAATAATAATTCAGTACAATAAATATCAAGTTTGAGGAAAATAAAGTAAAAGCAGGCATCATTTAGTCTCATATACTCAACTGACTGATCGCATAAATAAATATGTAGCACGTCTTTCTTCGTTATTTGCTACAGGTGCGCCACTAACTAATCTCTGAGCTCCTTAGAAGCCAACGTGAAGAAGGAAACGCAATCTATTTCATAAAATTCTGTGTTTGTAAGACACAAATAGCATCAAAGCTATTTCTGATCCTGAGATCTGAATATTTAGTATCAGCTTGATGTTGTTAAATACCTCAAACTATAGAAACCTTAATTCAACAAACATTCACTCACACCTACTCTGTACCAGGTCCTGTGCCAGTTATTAAAATGAGTGAAATGAGTAAGAGCTAGTCTGTGCTCTTCAAGTCTTTCTTAAGCATAATCAGGATTTGAATCCTGCAGACCAGGATTTGCAGGCTGTTGCCTTCGATTCCTCTATGCCCCATCAATCCCCACGAAAAGGGGAGATTATGAAGTAACGTTCTAGAGGTCGTCCTGAGACAGGAACCTGGGACCTGGCACCTGGGACCTGGGACCCTTTGCTGCAGTGCTTGCACCTGGACAAACGTGTCCTCAAGTAACAAAATACAAAGAAACTATAAGGGACTAAAAATAACTGCGTGCATGTGCAGTTGGGGCAAATTATGGACAACAAGATACAAAAAGACCAAAAACCCAACTACCACTTCTGAAGAGCTGGGAGCAAAAGCAGGGTACTGCGCAGGCCCCCTGCACACACCACCACCAGAGGTGGGGGGGCAGACCGCCTAAGCCACCCTCAGGCCCGACCCCCGGACCCACCCCCACCCTCACCCCTTATGCCTCAGAGAGCAAGGGAAACTCTTACTTGTTCTCACTCCCTCCTGCTGCAGCAGGAGTCCCAATAAAGCTTGCCTGAATTTCTTGTCTGGCCTCTTACCAGTTTCTATTGATTAAGGAGGCCAAGAACCCTGGTCAGTAACACTCCTAGCTTAGAGGAAATTCCAGCGGTATGTTGAAGCTGGGTATACAGAGATGGGGAGATGGAAGTAAGAAATGGGGGGGAGCTTCTGTGGTTTGGAGACACCCTCTCTCGTCCCCAGTCCTGCTGGTTTGGAACACATTTCTAGAAAACAAGCACGTGGAATTTGGGTACGTTTTAAAGGCTTTATCATCAACAACTAATTTTCCCCACAATGAACTGAAATGCAAACCTTAAAGCAGCAGCAGGATCTCTCCGTCCTGCCTGAAATGCTGAGCTAATGCCAAGCCAAGGGGGTCTACCTCTCTTCAAAACAGCCTGGTTGTTCCTAGATACCCACAGAACTTGACTGGGAAAAGACACTGTCCTTAGGAACACAGCTATATAGATCCTTGAAGGCACCTAGCTCATCATCCTCATTTTCCCAATGAGGAGTCCCATCAAAACTCAGTAAATAAAGTGAGTTATGGAGTGGTCAAGTGACATACTCAAAAGCATGCATGGCAGATCAGGGAGTGCACTGCGGGAATACTTCACCGCATGCCTGGATCCTATTTGGCATTTTAAATCTCAGCCCCTTTAGAAGTGGGGCTTCCTGAGTGCGGAGACCATGTCTTAATGTCTCATTTTTCCCCTGCAGCCTCAGTGGTCTACCCCATTCCTGGAACTTCATTATGAGCTCAAGTTCTGCTGCTTTGGTTGGGTTCTTACAACCCAGGGGCAGGTGGCCTCCATCTAGCACAGATTACTGACAATGGGAACACACTGAAGCTCCTGAGGAGTTTTAACAAAAACTATCCATGCCTGGGTCCCACCCCAAAACAAGTGAAATCAGAACGCTAGATGATTCTACTAACATGCAAGTAGGGCTGAAAACCATGGATCTAGCTTCTCATAAAACCAAAGCACGGCCATCCTGTCTTGGTCTGGAGCCCAAAGTCACAATGATCTCTGATCATGGTTTTGGAAAGGTTAATTCCAACTGAATGTCCTTGCCAAGGCTTTCACCATGGTAGTCTGAAGGTATTCAAAATGAAGAGTGGGCTCCTTTTTCCCGTTTAATGTTCATATACTGCCATCTAGTGGTGCCTTTGGCTTTTCCGGAGGTATGTCTCATAAAAAACACAATTGTGCCTCAGTTGTAGCTGAGAGATCCTGGGGTGTCAGAACCCCAAACCATCTTATTATTTGGATGGTTTTTCTTACAAAATATTCCATGATTTCTTCTCCCAGGGTGTCTACAAGTCCTTAATTTTATTTGGATAAAGAGTCAAGGGTGGAATTGGACCCAGGCCTAAATTGAGAAGCAGGATGACAGCTTTGCAGGTTCAAGAATCTGCATATAAGCCCTGGCTCAGCAATATGCCAGCCACGTGACCTTGGAAACATCATTTCATTTCCTGGTGCTTCATTTGAAAGACAGAAAGAATAATTCTGCCCTCTACAGGGCCAGGAAGTTTTTACAACAAATGAGATCACTAATGTGCAAATTTGTTACAAACATCCATAATCATGAAAATAAATACATACACACACACACACACACACACACACCCCAACATAACATGATAGATTGATTCATTCATTGTTATGCAAGTTTAGATGCATATAGTACATGAACAATCAATAACAATTCATTGATTAAATAACTGGGAGCTAATCCTATGATCTTAAAGATGAAAAAATTACCTTTCAAATAGGTGGCTACAACTTTTTATATATAACAGATAAAATTCACATCCCACTGAATTTTAGTGTAGATATACTAACTTGACGGAAAGATCACCAAAGCAAAGAACCCCTCAGATGAGGTCATCAGAGGCTCTATAACGGCATTTTCCATTTAGAGAGGTTATTTGGGAAGACCTAAGGGAGGAAAGAAAGACCTGTGGGAGGATTCTAATTAGGAAATCTGTGCATGACATTACTAACCAGGAAAATCCAAGGTAACATCTCCCACCCAGGGAGACCACCTAGGAAAGCAAATCAGGAAGTTGCAAAGAAAGAAGTCCTGCAAGAGCTTTCTAACCAGGGAAGTTCTGTGTGCAGGTTCTACCTGGGGACAGGGCTGTTTGATAAGGGACACCTTAGAAGAGTCTGGCAACTTTAAGACCCACTTAGATGCAAACTTATCTATTGCACAATTTGTTATTTTTAAAGCAAATTTTGTGGGGAAGAAAACAGGCAAACTAGTGGTTGGCTTAATTTTCCATCTTTCACTGATTACACTGGATTCAAAGAGCTAAGAGTGTGGATAAGGCAACTTAAAGGGAGGCCTTGGGAAAAAAAAATTTTTTTAATGCTCTTGTTGAAACAGCGACAGGTCTCCAACTCTGGCATTTCTAAGAACCACCTGAAACCTACTTTTAAATGGGCCCCAGAGCAGAAAACCTGACTCCAGAGCTCTGGATGGGGCCCCTGAATTTCCATTTTTAATGGACACTTGCAGGTGATTCTGTCCAGGTGCTCCACAGACAGCACCTTAAGAAATCCCAGTCAAGATGCCCCTTTTCTTCCATGCTTCAGATGTTAGAGGACCACTGATTTTGATCCAGTGGAGTGGGGCAAGAAGTACTGAGGTAGGTTAAGCCAACAGTTTTGGCATCAGACAGCTGGCAGAGGTCAGGATCAAAAGGTGTCCCCCAGCAGGTCACAGCACACAACCAAGCACTGGGTGTTTGACATGCAATTTCTCTGATTCTCACTATTGGAAAGGAGGTTGCTATTGTCTCTATTTCACCATTAAGGTAGAGTTTACCCCTTGCTATCTCTGCCATATCATTACCCAGGGATGCTGCAGTGGTTCCCAGGGTCACTTTAGCAGGACATCAGGGCCTTTACACATGCTGTTTCCTAGACTTGACTATTCCCTCTCTAGTCCCTGTCACCAATGCCTCCTCTGTCTGGGACTCAGATCTAAACACTCAACTCTTTTCTTGCAACACTCCAAATCAGAACTAATCATTGTTGAGATTGTTAAGCATTTACTTAACAAGTAATCATTGGCTATGCATGTTGCAAAGGTACTTCATACAATACAATGATCTCACAAACTAGGAATCATCATCTAGAACAGGGGTCAGCACAATACGACCCCCGGACCAACCAGACAGTCACCTGGTTTTGTAAATAAAGTTTTACTGAAACACAGCTACACCCATTTGTTTACATATTATCTTTAGCTGTGGCACAGTTAAGTAATTGAGTCATTGCAAATATTACTATGGCCTGCAAAGCTAAATATTTACTATCTGGCTCCTTAAAGAAAAAGTTTGCCTGCCCTGGTCGAGAAAAATGAGTAACACCTAAGACAGTACCGCAGGCACTTTGAATCCTTCTTAAATAATTTGAAGCCAGACTCTCTGACTTCTGAACTAATGCACAATTATGTTTCCACTCTTTCTACTCTTAGAATCTTGTTTATATCTCATTTAAAGCATTAATCATCATTCTGCTCATATAGAGGCCATTCACTTATCCAACTAATTTTTATTGCGCTCCTGCAAATAATAAAGCATTCATGTTCTCCAGGATCTAACTACTAGAGCAAAGACCTTCAAACTTTTCAGATTATTAACCCCAATCAGTAAAACAACTTTTGAACACACAACCACAATATAGGTATATTTATTAATCATGAAGTACACATGTGTACCATTGTATCAATATATTAGGTACATTACAAAGCATACAAAACATAGAGCTAGGAATTCTATTCTTCCCATATCCAACTTTGAGAACCACTGGACTAGAAGATTTATAGGATGTTGTGGAAAATGCTAAGGAGAAAAGTGAACATGGCTTAAAAAGACAAAAGGGACCAAATGCAGGAAGGGCATACCAGAAGAAGGACATTTGATCTGAGTTTTGGAAATGAGCAGAAGATGATCAGGCAAAAAATGGGGGGAGACGGGGAGGGCATTCTATACAGGGGAGACAGCTTGTCCAAAGACACAGAGGTAAGAGAGAGCATGCTGTGTTCATGCAGTTTTATCTATAAAGGGGGGATAGAGGCAGATGAGGCAGGTCAATGTGATTGAAACCAGACTCTGAAGGGCCTCATGTGTCAGGTTAAATCTGAAGTTTATCCTGAAAGCAAAGAGGAGATATTTAAGCACAGGACTGACATTATTAGGTTTATGTTAGAGAGATCTCGCTGGAAGTTGGGTGAAAGAAGGATTAAAGGAAGAGACTGGAGGCAGGAAGGTTAGTTCACAACATTCATTGAACACTCGTTTGCTCCAATTATATAATCAGGTCTGTTTTTTAATTGAGAACTCCTTGAAAGCCATGGCAGTCATATTCATCTTTTCATTCTCCCCTTCTGCAGCCAACATTGAGCTAATATATGGAAGCTAATGACTACTGAATTATGCTGAATTGACAATTTCTCCCATTGCAAAAAAGGACATTTCCCAGGGTGAAATCTTTGCCACCTCTGGAAAACCATCATGGCCCTGGAGTCTATGCATGAGACAGGGAGATAAACAGACTTGAGGAGACATGACTCCGTACTAGAAGATCACAGGCCTCATAAAAGACCGGCACTTGGGCTGACTCGGCACTTAGAGAAACTGCTGAGGATGTACATGTCGGACCAGCCTGACTGAGTCCACATCTCCAGGCCATGGCTAGATGAATCAGTGGGTACCAGTCACACCCCAGGCAGTGTTGGGAGGCTGGCTGTGGATGACTGCCCGGTGGTGAGGCAACTGATCAAGCACATGTGTAAAGACTGATATTGAGTGCCTCCTGCCAGGGAAGTCAGTTTTATTCTTCTAGAGCACAGTTTTCTGGCCTGTCATTGATTTTTTAACAGGTATACAGTCAACAGGAGGGAGCCCAGCAGCACTGGGTTGTCAGAAATAAAAATTCAAGAATTTACCCTCTTTTACAAGCTCTTTACCCTCCACCTCTTTCTAGCTGAGTATTGAAGAACAAAGTGGGAAATGAGACTTGAAGGAAAAACTACCCACGTGGCTTGAACCCAGGGCCCCATTTAGGGGCATTAGGAAACCTCAGAGTAGAAAGAGCAAAAAACAATGTAACTGCAGATTGTAACCCTGGATAGTCTGCCTCCTGGGCCTCAAAGAAAGCTAGCTGGTAGTGTAATGAACATGACACTGAGGTTTATAGAGGAAATCCTTCAAATACTAGATATCAGGAAGACAATTTCAAATATACACAGTTTAATATAATTTGTCATAAAAATAGGTCAAAGAGAAAAATCATATGTGATTCCTATAAACACTAGAGAGGTGCTTGAAAAATTCAAAACCCACTCTTTTTTTTTTTAAAAATATTTAAAATAAGAACAGAGAGATGCTGTTTTAACACCAGAAAATATGTGTCTTAACCAAAAACCCATCTTGATTATCAGGAAAACAGTAGAAGAAGCATTTCCATTAAGGTCAGAAGAACAACAAGAAGTTCTTTGCCACCACTAATATTTACACTTATTTTGAAGCTACTAACCAACACAACAGGTAAAATAAAGAAGGAATAAATATAAAAATTGGAAAAGAGGCAATAAAATTATGAGTACTTACAGATAATATTATTTGCTTAGAAAATATTATTTGCTTAGGTAATATTAATTGCTTAGAAAAGCAATTAACAAATGTTTAGAAAAAAGGAGAGAATTCATTAAGGGTGGATGGATACACAATTAATGTACTGAAACTAATAACTTTCATATGCTAATAGTCAATTCAAAGATATAATAAAAGAAAGAACATTTACAATATAATCAAAAAAGATTGAAGACATAGGAATAAAAAAGATCTAGATAAAGAAAACATCTATAAGATCTATACACAGAAAACTTTAAAATGTTACTCAGAGGCAAAGAGAAAGCAAACCAATGGTAGAAGGCATGCTGTGTTCTTTGGTAAGAACACTCAATATCAGAAAAAACATCAGTTCTCTTAAATCAATCTATAAATTTAACACACTTCCAATAAAAATACCAATGGGACTTTTCTTCAACCAGGCAAGTATAGACAAGCATATTCTAAAGTTTACATACGAAATAAACAAGTAAAGCAACGCCCCCCCCCAAAAAAAAGTTTGAGGGGAAGAAAAGAGAGAGAAAAGCAACCACTGGGGGACCAGTCCTACCAGATATTTAATGTTTTAAAAGCTATTAAAAATAGTTTGAGATGGGCTCAAGAGCAGACAGATCAATGGGACAGAGTAGAAAGTTCAGAAATAGATGCAAATATGTGTGAGAATATATGTAGGCCATTATTCAATAAATGATGTTAAGTCAACTGGGTAGCCATCTGGAAAGAAAAATAAAGTTGGATCCATACCTCACATCTTACGTGAAGCTAATTCTAGATGTTTCAAAGATTTAAATGTGAAAGAATAAAAATATAAAAATAAAAGAAGTAAACAGAGGAGAATAGCTCTTTATATTTCAAAATGGGGGAGAGGGTGATTCTAAATCTGACAGAAAACACACCCTGATAAATGAGACTACATAAAAATGACTATGTTTGACTTCTTAAGTCAAAGGAAAAACAATGTGGAGAAGATGCTTGCAACTCATACCACAAATAAATGATTAATTTCCTTTAAGTTATAAAGTACTCCCACAAATCAGTAAGAAAGATAAACAGTTCTTGGAAAGGAAATGTGAATACCTCCTAAACAATTATTAAGATGTCTCAATATCATTCATAATATAGAATGCAAATTAAAACCACAGTGAGATATCATTTATCACCTATCACTCTGGCAAAGATCAAAATCTTTGGTAGCATTGTGTGGGCCAGCGTGTGGAAAAAGAAGCACCCCATACGTGGCTGGTAGGACTGGATTATGGGTTGCCAAAACACCCATGGAGTACAGTATGGCACTATCCATCGAAATTTTAAATACATGTGTCTTTTGAGCCAATCATTCCTCTTCTAGGAATTTATTCTACTTGTTTGAAATGAGATATGTTCACTGAAACGTTATTTGTACTAGCCAAGTTTTAGAAACGATACACATCAATGGAGAACTGTTTGATTAGATTATAATATATGCATATGCAGTTTTTTTATAGTTGCAGGAGCCTCATCTGTACTAAAATAAAATTATTTCTATGACACATATTCAAGTCAAAAAAGCAAAGCATAAAAAATAGAGAAAAGTAAGAAAATATGCACTTGTACATGCATAAGCTACCTCTGGAAAAATAAACAAAAAACTGGTAATGGTGAGTGCTTCTGTAAAAAGGACCAGGGTGGCTAGGAAACAAGGGTGGGAGGGTAATTTATTTTTCACTGAGTACCTTTATGTGTCTTTTAAGTTTTGTAGCATAAGCACCACCTATTAAAAAAATAATAATACCAATGTAATTTTTAAAATATGTACCACCACCACCCCTCCCTGGAACTGATTCAATTTGTGGAATTGTGAATGGTCTGTGCAGGCACAGGTTCAAAAAATCTGGAGACTGACAGGGGTCTTAATCACCCAGTCCAGCCTCCACTATAACTACTAAATCACCCCTACAATCACGTAAGTAAAAATAAGGTCCACAGACCAGCAGCAGCAGCATCACCTGAGAGCTTGTTAGAAATGCAGAAACCCAGACCCCGCCTCAGACCTACTATATAAAAAACTGCTTTAACAAGAACCCCAGGTGATTTCTGGGCACATTCAAGTCTGACAAGGACTCCCCTACTATGCTACTGTCACATCACCAGGGAAGGGAAGGGGAGATGGCTTCCTTCTGAATTTGCCTATTCATCTTTAATAATTACCATATACTGAGTACCAGTATGTGCCAGAGGTCACAAAAGTAGTTAATCTTCATTAATCCACACAAAAATTCCATGAAGCACGTAGTCTCCCAAGGTAAGGAACAAGTACCACTGGCAGTGTGAGAGACAATTCTAGGCAGAACACCTAAACTGTATACCATTTTCCTACAAAGTGAGAATACTGTTCCCTTTTCAAATCTTTTCAATGCTTTTAATTATTCAAAAAGAAAGTCACACTTCGGTGCTATGTGTCTTTCATGGCACTTTAAATTTTTTATAACCCCTCCATCTAACTATTTTCCCCTTTACAACCTGCACTCTCTCTCAACAACTCAGTTACTGAGTTATTATAAGGAGCCTTCTTGTAGCTTCCTCTCACTGGTTTTAGATCCACATACAGAAAAGAATTGAGAAGAGAACTTGACCAATGAGATGTTAAAATGTTCTCCAGTGGGAAGATAAATAAATAGGTGGTGATGGTGCAGAAGTAAGAAGGCAGATCAACAGAAAGCAACAGGTAGTTCAAAACCAAATTCAAGTTTATTTTAGACCATGATCAGCATGTAACCTCTCAAATCAGAAGAGGAAAAAATTTGATAAGTGGCATTAACTGGATAATAAATTGGGAAAATGCACACAAACAAGTATTGGATGGATTAATGAGTTAAATGTGAACAAAGCATATATCGATATGTGTATTATCTTAGAAAGGGGAGGATATTCCTAAACACAGCACTCAAAGCACAACCTGAAGGATGAAACTGATTTAAACCTTTTAAATTTCTGTATATCCCAACCATCATAAAGCTAAAAGACAAAGTTAAAAGACAATTAATGACATCATAACTATTCATAAAATAAAAATCTTACAAATCAACAGGAAAGCAAACCTTCTGCATTTCAAATGGGCAGAGAAGAAGAGCAAAGAAGTCCAAAATATGAAATACAAATATCAAAAAATACATTAAAAAGTTTATCACTATTAATTAAATATATGCAACGTTAAACACTACGATTATCAACAATAAATTAGAAAATATTAAACAGCATTGAACTTGGAGATGTGAGGATATAGAGAAATGGGCATGATTATATACTGGTGGCAGAAGTTTAAACTGGTATGATGTTTTCAACCACAGTTTGGCTATTTGTACTTAAAAAAGAATTATATATATATGTGTGTGTGTGTGTGTATATATATATATATATATATATATACACACACACACACACATATATATACATATATACACACACACACATATATACATAGTTTCATTCAGCAAATGTAGTTCCAGAAATTTAGCTTGTGGAAATAAAGGTTGGAAAAGAAAGGAAGGAAGGAAGGAAGGAAGGAAGGAAGGAAGGAAGGAAGGAAGGAAGGGAGGGAGGGAGGGAGGGAGGGAGGGAGGAAGGGAAGGAGGGGAGGGAGGGGAGGGAGGAATAAATAAATTAAGTGGAGGGAGGGAAGAAGAAATGGAAGGAGGTAGGAAGAGGAGGGGGTACATTTAAATACCCAACAATAGGAAATTGGTTGAATAAATTATGGTCTATCTGTCTAATGGTATACAACGCAATCATTTTACAGATATTATAGAAGCAGATTTATTAACAAAAAATGGTCATGTATTACTGAGTGAGGAGAAAAAGATCTAAAAACATCATTTTCAAAGCAATCTGTGTGTGTGTGTGTGTGTGTGTGTGTGTGTGAGTGTGTGTGTGTGTGTGTGTGAAATATATAAAAATATGTGTACAGGATTTTTATTACTGCATTGTGATGAAAGCAAAAACTAAACAAACTTGAAACAACCTAGATTCCAAACAAAGCAGTCTGGTTAAGTGACCTAATTATGGTATAGCCATGCCACAGGTATTAAAAAGAAAGGGGTATATCTATAAGTGCTGATATGGAAAGATATCTGAAATATTTAGCAGAAAAAAACAAGGTAAAATACAGCATGAAAAATATGATCTCGAGCTTCCCTGGTGGTGCAGTGGTTGAGAGTCCGCCTGCCGATGCAGGGGACACGGGTTCGTGCCCCGGTCCGGGAGGATCCCACATGCCATGGAGCGGCTGGGCCCGTGAGCCATGGCCGCTGAGCCTGCGCGTCCGGAGTCTGTGCTCCGCAACGGGAGACGCCACAACAGTGAGAGGCCCGCATCCAGCAAAAGAAAAAAAAAAAAAAAAAAAAAATATATATATATATATATATATATATATATATATATATATATATATATATGATCTCATTTGTGGAAATAAAAAAGACATATAGCTACAGATATGATTTCATATACATATATATCTTTGAAAAAACTATAAACAGTGGTTAATTACACAGATGGAAGCCTAGCTCAGGGGAATGGAAAGGGAGACTCATCATTTTATACCTATCCATAGTACTTGAAGTTTTCCTATATGCATTATTATGTGTATATACAGGCTCAACAGCTCACAGAAAAGAAAAAATATATATATGTGTAAGGATAAACCCCAAAATGCTAATAGTGATTATCACTGGCTATTGAGGTTGTATTTTTATCCTTTGGTTTACATTTACTTCCCTATTTTTCTATAGTTAACACATTAATTATATAGTTAATATATAGTTAATATATTTTAATCATTTCAAAAATAACTGATGACATGGGGAAAATATTATATAGTATATTTAAAAGGCAGAATACAAAATGTTATATAAACCTTGATTTTGTTTTAGTATATATTTACATATGCATAGAAAATGATTGGAAGGCAATGTATAAAACAGAATTATCTATCAGTGGGTTTAATGGGCAATCTTTATTTTATTCTTTATACTCTCCCTGTTTACCAGTTTTCCATATTCAACATTCACTATTTTATAATCAGAAAAATACATGTTTTGAAATAAAATGGAAAAAAAAGGAACTTAACCATCCACATGTTGGGATAATTTGATTCAACAGGATGGAGGAACGACAGAAGGAGAGGACTCTTGGCATTAATAGACAAAAGCAAATATCACAGCCTCCATGGGCAAAGCTGGCATTAGTTGGGAGGTGAGGTACAGAGACTAAAGGAGTTCCCTTGATGTATACTCAGAGAGCACTAGAATCTTGAAACTGGAAGAGATTTTCTAGGTTACTTAACTACATCCTCTAGTTAAACTCTGATCTTGCAGAGGCCTCTGTTGCTCCAGCTACGTGAGGAATGATGACCTGGTCCTTCACTAGTCAACATCCTTGCGGACAGGAAGGAAAAGTAGGTACCAGCATTGTGCACTAATGGGACCAGCCTGCTCCCTGGGATAGCCCAGTTCCCTGAATATGTCTTCCAATTATTCATCTTTCTAATATATGCGAAGTGTTAGATATAGTGGATCAGCCCCTACTTCACCTTCTCCCAAACTCTGGCTCCTCTACTTCCCCTCTATAGTACTTGTCTCTGCTGGGACACGAGACAAAGTAGGAAGTTTCTCTAGGAGAGCCTTCTCCCATGACTTAAGGCCCAAAGGCAATCATTACCTAAGTGTATTCTACAGAGAAGCACAGGGCTCATGGGAGCATCTGACAGAGCAGTCATACCCACAATGCCCTGCCTATGAGGGCAAACACTCCACTTCCCTTGAGTTGCAGCTCAGTTCAGCAAGCATCGGGACACTCTCCTGTGACCAACCTCACACATTATTCACTTCTGCACAGGTAGGTGGAAGGCAGTTTGCCACCGCACTGTTTCCATGGGTTTTGGCATACAAGGACATTCCATTAAGCCCAAAGAGCAAAGCACTCCTTTGAAAACAAGGCAACCAATTTTGAAGGGAACCTATCTGTGGGTAGGAATGAAACAGTTAAATTGCAAAATCCCCAAAGAATATCAAGTAGGCGATTTTCACTCACAGCTTCTGCTGCCCAGGGAGACATTTGCAAGCGGGAAATAGGAAGCAACCATTAAGAAAAGAACTTGTGGGTCTTCCCTGGTGGCGCAGTGGTTGAGAGTCCGCCTGCTGATGCAGGGGACGCGGGTTTGTGCCCCGGTTCGGGAAGATCCCACATGCCGCGGAGCGGCTGGGCCCGTGAGCCATGGCTGCTGAGTCTGCACGTCCCGAGCCTGTGCTCCGCAACGGGAGAGACCACAACGGTGAGAGGCCCGCATACCGCAAAAAAAAAAAAAAGAAAAGAAAAGAACTTGTGGGTCATGATGGAGGGTATCCATGTAGCCCTCAAACCAGAAGCTGGTTTTCCTCCAATAAAGTCAGGGATATTCATAAATACCCCTCTGATCATCAAACTGCAAGACACAGGGAAATAATAATTTGCATATGGGAGGGGGAGGACAAGGCTAGTGCTCACCTCCTAAATATAATTAGTTCACACCCATCTGTGTGGTGGCAAATAGAAATAGTTCACTGTGGTTATCAGTCCTCGGTGTGCATCAGAATTATCTGGGATGCATCTAAAAATTACAGGTAACTAAGCCCCAAAGATTTTAATTTAATTGGTCTGGGACCAGGGGTGGGCATTGGTGCTTTTTAAAAGACTCCCCAAGAGATTCTAATGAATAGCTGGGATGCAAGTCACTGAGCTAGTGCAATAGAAGTCTAATGGGTGAAACATGTACACATAAAAGAAGAGTCTACGAGCAATGAGGCTGAGGCCCAAAATTGGCCCCTCCAATCTGCTTCCACTCAGTTGCCAGAGGGGTCTTTCTAAAAGATATATCTCATCACTCTACTCCACCGTTTGTTTAGAACCCTTGAGAGATCCCCATGGTCTATGGGATAAGAGCCTCCTTAGCCTAACCTATAAGACCTCTCATGATCCAGCCCCTGCCCTCCTCTTCCTGTTCACACTCCATGTTCCCACGATGCCGGACTATTTATTTTTCCTTAAAGTGTCACGCTTTGTTAGGTCTCTGCCTTTTCTGTCTGAAATTTCTTCCCTCACTCTTACACCAGACTCACATACCTATATTTTAAGGCTCACGTCAAAAGGTTCCTACTTCCTATCACTCCAGTAAAACGGATCTCTCTTTTCTCTATGCCTCATGTACAGATCTCTCTTTCAGCATACTATTACTGTGATTGGACATTTGCCTGTGTCCCCACTAAACGAAGCCCCTTGAAGCTCAGGGTTTCTAAGGCTTAGGTTCCCTAAGAACCTAAATTAACGCACTGCCTGCTGATACCACACTCATAAGATCATAAGATCAGGCTGGCCCTTAACATTTGTAGAGCCCAGGTTAAGAATACAAACAGTGGCCCAATTTGCAGATGTCTCAACTATTGAAAGTTATAAGCCAAGCCAGCCTCCTGTTAAGTAAAAAATGCACTATCTTCCTATCTTGAAAAATATACCCTCAACAATGTGGAAGGCCAGGTTCAAGTGTAGACTTCAAAGACTCTTCAGGGAATCTACACGAGAACTGGAACACCCAGGGAAACAGAACCTTGCTCCAGCCTCTGGCTTGCCCCCTTCCCTTCCCCAAAACAGCTCTTACCTGCAGGGTGAGGAGTCTCTTGTACACATAAGTGGTTGCCCCAGCCCACGTGTCCAAACACCATCCCCACCCTCCCAAAACAATCACTCTTTGGCCACCCTTCAGGCCTAGGAGTTCACCTAGTGATGAAGTAAACCCAAGGGAGAATGGACCTGAAAAAGAGGCTCACACAGGATCTAGAAGCAGGATCTGAGTCGTTTGGGCAGAAAATTCAGAGTTCAGAGCATACATGGAGAGCTAGAAGAAAGCCAGAGTGGGGCCCTCTAAAGCTTGGAACCCAGGGCAGAGGCCCTTCTTGTACAAATCCAAGGGCAGTTCTGTTTAAGACTCATTTCAAGTATCATCACCTCATCCAAGAAACTTTCACAGATTCCCCAAGCTAGGACCTGTCCCTCTCTACTCTCAAAGCACCTTGTAGATATATCAAATTCTGCACCTAGCCAGTGTATTACAATTATCTGTACCTAGGTCTGTCATCTCACTACAACTAGAGGCTTCCTGAGAACATGGACTGTACCTTATTCATCACTGTGGACCCCCAGGAATCTAACACAGAGCATGGCATAGAGCAGGACCTTATCCATTGACCAGTGAATGAATTCATGAAACAGATGATGATGGAGAGGATATTCAACAGACCCAGACACTAACCCCCTTTACCTCTCCAGCCTACTAATTTTACCAGAGATCTTTTGAAGACAAAGAGCAATTAACATTGGCAACTGTAATAAACTTTAGTTCCACCCATATATAATTTTTGATTGATTACGAATACACTACCTGTTGAGAAACTGAATTGCTTCATTTCATACTGGATTCAATTCTCAAATAATCTTTTTCCTATCCTCATAAAGTGATTCCCCCCCTCACAAAAAAATGACACCCTGAGGTCCTGTTGAGGAGGAGGACATAAACTGTGAGCACATGGCATAATCTCTGAGCAAACCAAGAGAACAACACCTCTCAACAACAGGACTTGAACTGAGCTACACTTCCGATCAAGTGAGAAGGGCCCTATCTCCTACTCACATCCCTTCTTCCAAAGGACATTCCAAGACTTTAGAACCACCTAAAAGAAGGCGTTTCCCTCCAGTAGTGAATGCTTCCACTAAATCTCTGGATGACAGAAGCAATTTGCAGATGAGATTGGAGTAACTCTTCTATGGTAGTATGCCTTTTGATTCACGTAGCAGTGGCTGAATCTTCAGTCTGCTGGATTTTTTTTTTCATCATCTGCCACTTCACCCAGAGATATTCTGAAGTTGTGCAATAGGTAGATTGTAATCGCCTGCACCCAGGAAGCAGCAGAAGAGTGAGCGTAGTGAGTCACAGACCACAGCAAAGCCCTTCCATGCATGTTGGGCTCACCTGGCAAACCCAGAGGATGTAAAGTTGACAGCTTGACAAGGATTACCTTTGTTATTTGTCAACAAACAGCAGTGACCATTGCAAGTCTTGGCAGCTTGACATGGAGAGGCCTCAAGGGAAGAAATGGGGGAGCAAGTAAATAAGATAATGAAATACCCCATTCTCCAGATGACCGGCTGTCAGACAGGTGTGTCAACAAGAATTTTTATCTCACCCTAATGACCTATTTATCACGTTCAAGGCAATAGGAGGATGTTCCTTTAGTGGCAGTGGGACCCTCAAGTAGATATGAATAATCGACTGGCTTTGAAATGAAGACTTAAATATCTGGCTCTATTAACTAACAGCTGTGTGACTTCGGGCAAGTCAGATGACATCTGAGCATCTAGTTCCATATGTCTATAAAATGGGAGTAATATCTGCCCTGCCTGACCCATAGGATTGTTGTAAATATCAAACAAGATAATGAAAGTAAAACAGTCTGTAGCTACAAAGTTCAGTACAAATAATATTTTTATCATCATTATTTTTGGTACTAATAGAAGTTATCCAAAAATCAAATCTGGAGAGACTGGACAGAAGCTGATTTGATCGTATTATGCCCATAGAAATAAATGCATTTATAAACTAATGTGTAGTCATCAGAATGTCTGCTGTTTACTATCTATTCTATTTCCAACATGCAAAAAATTATAGAAAAATGCCACCCTTGGCCTCCCAGGAGGGGCTTAGAATCAGCCCATCTGCACAGCTTCACTCCTTATGATTTAATTAAGCCTTCTTTCAGTCAACAGTTACTAAACACACCTTGCAGGCCAAGCCTTTGTTGGTCAATGGACATACAAACACAACCAACACAGCCATGTTTCCTGTTCATGGTAAAATCGTGGAGACAGACAGGTAAAACATTCAGAACGCTACATGTTAGAGGAACTTGTATACAAGCTAGGGAAAGTGGGAACAAAAGACAGGAACAGTCATTTCTACTTATCCAATCAGGAAAGCTTCAAAGAAGTGAGTCTTGAACCAAGTCTTAAAAGAGAAGCTGGCCTTCACCAGGCAGATGGCAGCAGGGAGGAATGCCCAAGAGAGGAAACTGTGAGAGCAAATGCTTTAGTGTTCTGGGGGAATTGAAAATTATCTGACTATGGGAGGAAAGGGGACAGTATTAGAGAAAGGTAAAGGGACAGGCAAGAATCATCATAAAAGCCTAAGTATGAAAGCTGACATTTACCCTGTAAGCAGTGGGGATTTAAGGAAACATTTTAAGCTTGGCTATGGCATGATTATATTTCCACTTTAGAAAAATGTCTTTTATGTGCTTTGAATATGGCATAGAAGAAGAAAAGCCTAGAAGCTGGAAAGCCCACAGAAGAATGCTTTTCCTGCTTATTTTTTTATATAGCAGAATCCTTCTTTCAAGTCAAATCTTAAGTGGGATCTTGATGAAATCAAACAAATAAAAGCAGAGCTGCTTTGGTAGAAGCAGGAGTCCAGGATCAGGAGTCATACCTATATGGCCTCCTTTCAGCCCCACAATAGTACCTGAGGCCCTTCTATGAAATCTTAAGGCTCTTAATATTGGAAAATGGTGTGTGTTAAGAAGACAAGAATGGCCCAGGTGAGAGATGAATAACAGCATAAATGGAGACAGGATCAAACCCACAGTTCCTGGTAATGGATTAGTTGGGGGCGACAAGGAGAAGAAGAAATCCAGGACTGGGACAACTGGGTGGATGATGGGCAGCCAAGGAGGGTGGGCAGGTTTGAGGAACAATTAGTTCAGGTAAGGCATGTTGGGTTAGAGGAGGCTGTGACACATCTGGTGAGGACATCAGGTAGGCAGCTCAGGGGGAAAATCTGAGCTGGAGGGAAAAGATGTGGGAGTCAAGAGCAGGGCCAAGAGCAAAGATGAGATTCCTGTGGAAGAGTGGGAAGAAAGAGAAGAGAAGGTGACATGGATCAGACCCCTCAAATCTCCTAGAGTTGAAGAGTAGAAAGCTAAAAACACGGAGTCAGAAATAGGAAGAAAACTGGAAGAAAGTGGCACCCAGAAACCAAGGTACGAGAGGATCTCAAGACTGAATGTTCTGTGTGAAGCCCCAAAGTAGGACAGTAGCATTCCAACTTCTCCAGGACCTGTCACACAAAGAGACAGTGATGCCAACATGGAGGGGACTGAAAGATAAATTCACCTTGATTCTTGGGAAGACGCTCTTCCCACAGTGAGAACCAAAGAACAGATATCCAATTTCTAGTGTGTCATGTCCTTGAAGAAGTGTCAAGTCCAATGCTGGATAATTAGGCAATAGTCCCCAGAAAGGAGTAGTGATTTAGAAATTCCAGTAATTGAAAGGGCCTCATAGTTCACCTAGTCCAATTATACCTGTGTTAAGTGGTCACTGCATTTACCTAACATTAGAAATAATGATAATGACAATGGTATACAGTGTACACAGTGTTTGGGTTTTTTTAAACATCTTTATTGGAGTATAATTGCTTTACAGTGGTGTGTTAGTTTCTGCTTTATAACAAAGTGAATCAGTTATACATATACATATGTTGCCATATCTCTTCCCTCTTGCATCTCCCTCCCTCCCACCCTCCCTGTCCCACCCCTGTAGGTGGTCACAAAGCACCCAGCTGATCTCCCTGTGCTATGCGGCTGCTTCCCACTAGCTATCTATTTGACGTTTGGTAGTGTATATATGTTCATGCCGCTCTCTCACTTTGTCCCAGATTACCCTTCCCCCTCCCCGTATCCTCAAGTCCATTCTCTAGCAGGTCTGTGTCTTTATTCCTGTCTTACCCCTATGCTCTTCATGACCTTTTTTTTTTTTCTTAGATTCCGTATATATGTGTTAGCATACGGTATTTGTTTTTTCTCTTTCTGACTTACTTCACTCTGTATGACAGTCTCTAGGTCCATCCACCTCACTACAAATAACTCAATTTCGTTTCTTTTTATGGCTGAGTAATATTCCAATGTATATATGTGCCACATCTTCTTTATCCGTTCATCTGATGATGGACACTTAGGTTGCTTCCATGTCCTGGCTATTGTAAATAGGGCTGCAATGAACATTTTGGTACATGACTGTTTTTGAATTATGGTTTTCTCAGGGTATATGCCCAGTAGTGGGATTGCTGGGTCGTATGGTAGTTCTATTTTTAGTTTTTTAAGGAACCTCCATACTGTTCTCCATAGTGGCTGTACCAATTTACATTCCCACCAGCAGTTCAAGAGTGCTACCTTTTCTCCACACCCTCTCCAGCTTTTATTGTTCCTAGATTTTTTGATGATGGCCAATCCAAAAATGGGCAGAAGACCTAAATAGACATTTCTCCAAAGAAGATATACAGATTGCCAACGAACACACAAAAGAATGCTCAACATCATTAATCATTAGAGAAATACAGTGTTTTATATGTGCTGCCACATTTGATTCTCCTCATAGTATCCCTCCAAGTATTTAAGTGGTAGCTTATCTTCTATAAAATACTCACTACCTCACAAGACAACTCACTCCATTTTCGAAGCATCTCTGTTAAAAAGTCCTTTCTTTTTGAGCTAGAATCTTCCTCCTTGTAGTTTTCGCATTAGTTCTGCCTCTTAGGGCCAGATAAAGCTGGTTTATTTAAAGATAAAACCCATGTTCTCCCCCAGTCTCAGCTCCCTCTCATCTTCTCTCTCCTCCCCTCACCATGGAAACGTATCAATCACCTCCTTCAATCATTCCTTCTAAGGCATGATTTTGAGTCATTTCATCATTCCTTGATAGCTCTCCTTCAAAAAGGTTACATGCCTTAACGTTCTAGGCCAGCATAGAGAAGATAAATGCTTCAGCTTTTTGAGTAACTAGGTAGTAACCATGTAGCACTAATCTGGAAATGCCTGTCAGGTCTCCATCTGTCCACTCAGTTCAGCACCTCCACCCTCAGCCCTTTCGTCCGTGCTTAGCTTTTCCTGGAGTGGGAAGATTCATCCAGGTTTCCTACTGCTAATGCTTCTGGCTTTCTCCCAACCCAGCCTCCACTTCCAGTTTGAAAAGCTGGGAAGAGAATTAACCTTTATTACCACCTACTAGGGGCCAGATGCTGGGAGAGGTACACTTTCATGTGACTCATCTCACTTAAGTCTCATGACAGCTCTGCAGAACAGTAACTTGTTCAAGGTCACACAGGAAATAAATGAGGAAATAAGCATTCAAACCCAGGTCTTTCTGAATCCAAAAATCACCCTCATTGAAATCTACAGCTGTACTGTCCAGTACAACAGCCATTTGCCACATCTGGCTATTGCACATGTGAAATGTAGCTGTCTGAATTGAGATGTGATATAAGGGTAAAATATACAACAGATTTTGAAGACCTAGTTCAAAAGAAGAACGCAAAACATCTCATTAAAATTTTTATGTTGAATACATGCTACTTAACGCAATGTGGTGACCTAAATGGGAAGGAAATCCAAAAACGAGGGGATATATATAGCTGATTCATTTTGCTGTACAGTAGAAACTAACGCAACATTATAAAGCTTCTATACTCCAATAAAAAGTAATTTAAAAAAAACTACGGTAACTGGGAAGGAGATTACAATAATGCTAGTCCACAACATCTAAAAAAAAAGTAAAAAAAATAAAATTTTAGAACTGAATGATACTGAAATTGCAATATATCATAATGTATGAAATGGTGCTAACTTGGTTTAAGTCAAAGTTATATCCTTAAATGTTAACATTAGAAATAAAAAAACTGAAAAATTTTTAAATTTATGTTGATTACATGCTAAAATAATAATATTTTTATATATTGGGTTAAATAAAATATATTTTTAGAATTAGCTTCACCCGTTTCTTTTTACTTTTTTAAATGTTGCCACTAGAAAATTTAAAATTATATATGTGCTTTGATTTGTGGCTTGCATCACATTTCTTTTGCACATCATTGATCTAGAACACTAGAATGAAAAGTTTCAACTCTTTGGAAATTACTACCCTAATATAAGAGCACGTAAGTCAAGGAGTAGCCATTTAATTAGTTTAGTATCAGATGGGATTAGAAGTTCTTGACCAGTGATGGAATCTGAGCTTTACCTTTCTGCATTCTACCACTGTTTTATGTTTTGTTTTATTTTTCAAACTTCCCAGAGGCTTTGCATGAACGTAGTTCTATAAATAAGTGAAATAAATCCATATCTCTTTCAGCCGTTAAGGACATGTATTTTTTTTCATCTCACATGTGTTACAATATGTCATAATATTCCACAAAACTTACTGCAACTGGATAACACCATGTATGTTCAAACTGGGAATCATCCTTAGAAGGAATGGCTGAAGCTTTTAAAGGAAATAATCCTATATATGATATTTTTTGTGTTTTGCTGGAATGAGTTTTATATTTTTATTGCTCTGCACATTTGGCAAACAAGAAAACAAAGAATTATTTTAAACACAGAAGTTCCAAATCAGAAACTGAGACATAGTAATTGAAACCAAAATTAGCTTAAGTGGTCACTGGGTTTACTATCTGACATTAATAAAGATGATAATAATATGTAGCATATCACAGTATTTAATATATGCAGTCTAATTTAATCCTCACAAAAGCCCCTGAAGTGGGCCATAGTAGTCTAAATATGCCCATTTACCAAGTGAAAATTTGAGGCTCCAGAAAGTTAAGTGAATGGAACCTAGAGTTTCTGAGTCCAAGTCTGGTCATCTTTCCACTTTGTCCCACGTTGGATCATGAAAGATATTACAAGTCTGACAGTTACATTGTCTGGGGCTTAGAGAGAGTTTCTTACTATGGGGTAAAAGATTTATTACCAGGTTAATTTAGATGCCACAGGAAAGCATCTGATTTGGTAATGGGTGTAGGGTGATTACTCAGTAAACATAATTTTCCTTTCTTTTCCCATACCAAGAAAAGCCTTTTGATAGATAATGCTACAAAATGACCACTTATCCCTGTTCTTATTTTTTGGGTTAAAGATACCTGCCTTCCTTTTGCTGAGTTATCTGGATGCTTTGTGTCCTCGTCATTGCTGTCATTACGTTGCTGTAACCCCCTGGTAAAGAGACCTTTGACTTAAACCCTCAAAATCCAGCTGAAGGAAAACTAAAGAATAAGAAACTACTTACTGATGATTATCATATGTATTATTATCAAGATTAAACCTGTTCATGGTGATTTGACAAACCATCAGGTTCTCTATGAAATCCTCAGGACCCCATCACCTACCAAAACCTACAAGGATGAAATGTAAAAATGCCAGTCATGGAAGCCTGCCTATAGCTTGGGGGTCAACCCAAGCTGCCAAAACAAGGCTTTGATATGAAAGAAACACAGAATCATCCATTATGACATCAACATATAATACTAAATATCATAATAATGACCCACATTTATAGTTACTTTAGAGTTTAAAAAATGCTTTCACCTCCATAATCTCATTTAACTCCCAATTTACAGATGTGGAAGTTGAGATGTTACAAATCTTGCAGAACTAGCCCAAAAACACAAGCTGCCTGCCTCCAATTATGTCAGTTGGGAATTTTTAAATTGCAAAGCTTTAACATTAAAAATAAGTTTTTGACTTCTGTAACAGAAAAGTCAAGAAATGGTTCTGGATTCAAGGAAGCTTGATCAGGTCAATGATATGACCAAGAACCTGACTTGTCCCATCTTTTTTCCTCTGCCTTCTACGGGGCCAACTTCACCCTAAAACCAGCCTCCATCATGGTTGCAAGATGGCTGTCTATAACTGCAAGAGCCTGATGATTCTTCATCCACATCTAGCAGGAAAGTTTTTGCCCCAATATTCCTGGCAAAATCCTGAGACTCACTCTGACTGGAATAACTTAGGTTACATGTCCCCCTCCCCCAAAGCCATCATAGAGGCTACGGGAAGAATGCACTCCTTCTCCTGGAGCCTGGGGTACAGGCAGCTTCTGTGAAACTACATGAAACCCCACAGGAAATCAGGAGCCCTTGAGAAGGAAGAAGGGCTAATGGATGCTAGAGAGGCAAATCAACAAATGTCCACTATACCAGTCTAGGCTTTTCCCATTAATACACAGTGGTGAGGAAGACAAAAAATAGGGTAAGTGGATGGTAAACACAGATGTCTTGATATATTTTTGTAGCACTGGAGATGGACTGGAGAGTCTCTGTATACATGGGGATTTTCCTCCTGGTAGGTGTATTAAGCTGAGTAGGCTAAAAGTTACTTAAAAGTTTTGCTCCCTAAAGCACTTAGTTACCCTGAGTTCCTGAAACAAAAGAAGACCAGGAGACACGTGTCAACACCAAAGCTTATCCAACAATTGTGCAAAAGATAATGCTTTCCCTATGCTCCCTATACATAAGAGCTAGGTGATGGCAGTATCTTGACAGACTTCACTAAAAACTGAAAGTCTGACTCTTGCCTGGTACTGGGACCGAATGTTTTACATTCATTTAATGCTTACAGCAAACTCTATGAAGTAGGGACTAATTACCAACTCCCATTTCACAGATAAGGAAACTGAGGATCAAAGACGTTAAATGATTTACCCAAGCTCACTCAGGATAGGAATGCAGCTCCATTTCAGAGTCTATGCTCTTAGACATTGTGCCACTCTGTCTTAGGTGGTCAATGGCAAATTTTGCCACTGTATGGCTCTCTTGGAGACTCGTGCCATTTGCAGGCAGTTCTTGAAAATCAAAACCCTTCTTTCATCACAATGCACACCTTATAGGAAAAAATTAGTCCTGGAGCCCCTAGAATCCACCTTCAGACTCTTCCACTATTTTCATATGCTCAAGAAAGTAGCAGGGTTCTGGGACCCACAGACCTGTGTTCAAATCCTGACTTTGCTACTTATCAGCTATTTGACTTTTAACAAGCCAATTAACCCTTGTGAGCCTAACCTTCTTTACCTGTAAAATATAGATATTACCTGCTCTCTGGATTGTCTGAAACATAATTAGGGTCATAGGCTAGCACATAGAAAATGTACAGTAATTATTAGCTGCTTTTTCCTCCTCTCCCATTATGTCTTTCATGTTTCCACTTCCTTTGAATATGGTTGTACCTGATTAAGGATAGGAAGCTCAGAACATGTTTGCAGGGTTTTCTTTCTTAATATGTGTTCATTCTCAGAACTCTGAGTGACACTATACACCAAATAGGACAATTTTATTTAAAAGCTGTCACTCTTTCTTGCTGAAGTTTTAAGAATCTTTTTCCTATTGCTGGAATGGTGGACAGAAAAATAAGAAAACTTTTTTTTTCATTGAACCCTTTGGGCTTGTTTTCAAAATGGACTTACTTGCTTTTTTGTAGAAAGGGAGTAGTATAGCTCATTTAAAGGGGGGGGGGGTCCTTTGCAGTGAGAGGAAAGGTCGGTGGCGAATTCAGGCCTTAATGTGTTAGCTTTTACTATGTAAGCTAATTAGTAAACTCAAGTTCCCAGGGCAAGGAGCTAAGATAAAGAGAGGTAGCAGGTAGTTTAAAAAATGCCTCTGGAAAAAGCACATCATTGGGAAATCATGCTGCTGATAGACCTTAATCACTTTTTCTTCTAGTTTCTGCCAAATTTTGGAGCATAGAAAATAATTTCAGTTTTGCTTTTGTTTTGCTATGTTTCTCCTGAGCTAAGAGATGGGAAGAAACTGGGCAACAACTTAATCAGATCCACGAGCATTAGTGCCTAGGGAAGCCCATGGATGTCAAAGGAGCAAAGACTTCTGGCAGAATAAAACTTGGTGGATACGGTCACCCCTAGAGTTAACACCAGAGTCCACTTGGCAGCAGCTTCTCCAAACTGCAGGCACGACACCTGACAGGAAATTACCAGACCTTCCAAAAAGGATGAGCATCACAGCAGGCCCACAGGAAGTAGACAAGAAGAGCTGAGTTTATACCTCTGTGTTGTAAATGCCAAGCGGTATGTGTGAATGAAACTGGGTCCTTGTGGTGTGGGCTTTGATGTGGTGCCAACATGAAAATGAATAGAATCAGAGAGCAGTTAAGAAGCTATTACCAGGAGAGCTTTCTCCTGGAGAACTTATTAAGTGGGAAATGTGAAATCAGAAACCTTATTATAGAGAATAGGCCAGCAAAAGCCTGCCCTTTTTGGAACACATAATTCTAATTCAGTTACTGAGTCGAACCATGTGAAATTGCTATTTCATAGGTTAAAAATGGTTCAAAATTGGAAATTTCCTGTGGCGTTTAGGCATGTGATAAAGGGGAAGATGATGGACACTGAATGACATTTTTCACCACTATTATATGTCAGGAACTCAACTAAGTAAAAAAAATATATATATATATAGAGAGAGAGAGAGAGAGAGATGTATACATATATTATATAATTTATAAAATATCATTTAATTTAATAGTATCACAACTCTGTAAGATCAGTAGTATTATCTTTATTTTCAGAAGAGAAAGCTAAGGAGCAGAGGAGGTAAACTAACTTGCTTGAGGTCATGCAGAGTTGGGATGCAGACAAACTCTGGGGCCGTGTTGCCAAAAACCAGTCGTGAATTCTCAGTAGTGCTGGACACTGCAGATCAATCCTTCCTCCTTGAAACAGCTTCTTCCTTTGGTCTTTCTTGGCTACCTCCTATCTCACTGGCCACACACTTACTGGAATCTCCTTATCTTCACAGCCTGTAAACATGCAGTGGGTCCAGAGCTTCAGCCTCAGACCCACTCTCTATTTATACACTCACTTCCTAGATTATTGTATCCAGTCCTCTATTTACCAGCTACTTACTGATGATTCCCAAATTTATATCTCCAGAGGCCTAACCTCTCCTCTGAACTCCAGACTAGTCTATCTAACCAACTACTTGCCTTCTTCATATGGAAATTCAATAAGCAACTTGAACCTAATACATCAGAAACTGAACCCTGGATCTCCACACCCACTACCCAAAAGCATTGATCCTTCATCTGTCTTCCTGATCTTAGAAAATGGCAATGCTATACTTCCTCCCACATAGGCCAAAACAACCAGAGAGGAAGTGTTTTTGACTTCTCTATTTCTCTCACAGTTCATATCTAATCTATCAGCAGATCCTGAAGTTTTTACCTTCAGATTATATGCTGAATTGAAACACATCTCATAATTCCACTACACAATAATCCAGGCCACCATCATCTCTCACTAGACTTTTACAAAAGCCTCGTAACTGGTCTCCCTGTTTCCACCTTTATCACTCTCTAGTCTGACTGCATTGCAGCCCAAGCGATCTTTGTAAAACATAAAACAGATCACGCCATTTTTCACTCAAAACCCTACAGTGGCTTCCTATCACACTCAGAAAACATCATCCAAAGTCTTCTCCAGGGCCTGCCACGCTTCATTGATATGACCCCTCACTACTTTTCTAATCTCCTCTGTGATGGATGAAAACTAGCCACTTCCCATTGAGAGGTGGAATCTATTTTTCCTCCCCTTGAATCTGAATACAGTACAACTAAGAGTATGATGGAAGTGACCCTTTGCCAGTTCCAGGCCCAAGTCTTTAAAAGGACTAGTAGTTTTGACTAGCAGCATGGTATCTGAGAGTCCTGAAGCACCACGTAAGAAGTCCAATGCCCTCAGGCCACCATGCTGTTAGAAACACAGATAACATGGTGGCAACATGGCCATGGGCAGGCATTCCAGTCAACAACCACAACTGAGATCCTAGGCACCAATGGCAGCCATGTAAGTAAGCCATCTTGTATTCCCAGCCCAATCAAGCCTTCTGATGTCTCTGTGCCTAAATGCTACTTGAGTGTAACCATGTGAGAGATCCTAAGGAAAAACCACCCAGCCAAGCCCAGGATCACAGATGATAATAATTGTTTCAATCCACTAAGTTAGAGTTTGCTATGCTAACTATAGTTAGATAGTTAACTGGAATATCACTTCCTACCATTCTCTCTCTTGTTCACTCCACTCCAGCCACAAAGACCTACTTACTATTCCTCTAATGTACCAGACATATTACTTACTACCTCCAGTCTTTATACCTGCTTTCCTGTACATGGCATGCTCTTCCTTCAGATATCTACATGGATTCATTCGAGGTTCTACTCAAACAACAGAGAGGGCTTCTCTGATGAATTTATCTAAAATACCACCCCATCACTCTGTCTCTTATCAAGCTTTATATTTCTTCCAAGCATTTCAGAACACCTAACATATTTTAGACTTGTTTATTACCTGCTTTCTACTAAGAAAAGGACAAATTTGCAATAGCAATGATATTGACAGCTTTCATTTGTAGCTCTTTATTGCCTAGAGCACAGGTATTTATACATTGGTTGAATGAATGAATGGATGAGATTCTACTGTCCAAGTACTTTCCAGTGCATTACACTAGTATGGAGAGGAAAGGATAGGAGAAAGGAAGAAAATGTAGGTGGTGCAGAGAGACAAAGAGCCAATTACACAAAGAAGGGGTATTTCTTCTACTTTGAAAATCCTGCCCCAAATTTCTCTCTTTCTCTTGAGGCTTTACTATTGGGGCTATTATAAATTTCTGTTTATTGCCTCAGTTCATCTAAGGTGAAAATGTCACTTTTGTATAAATGTGAGCTGCTATGCGCATGTAATACACAGACCAAATTCAAGTGCGTATGTATTGCATATTCATAGAGACAAATATGGATTCTTAGCAGGTGTTGGAGGGGCAGTTTATGGCAGAGAGAGAAACTAAGAAAGTTCAGCCTCAGGGTCTGTCACCAATGAGACCTCCACAAATCATGATGTTTTAATACTTTCAAGAAAGTAGCAGGGTTCTAGGATCCCACAAACCTCTGTTCGAATCCTGACTTTGCTACTTACTGGATGTTTGACCTCTGACAAACAATTAACCCTTCTGAGCCTTATCTTCTTTATCTGCAAAATATATCCAAAATGGTCTAAAAGATAGAAGCACAGGTTTTATAAGTACACTGACCAGAATTCCAGTCCTAGTCTAACCTCTTCCTAAACCTCTCAGTTCCTCAGTTTTCTCTTTGGTGAAAAAGGAATAATAATACCTTTTGAGAAGGCTGGTGTAAAAACTATATGAGACCAGGAATGTGACATAATGGTAGCTAGAATTTAGTTACAATTATGTTACATTCTGGATCTCATAAAATCCTCTGTTCTAAGCAACACCAACCTTATTAGGTAGGTACTAATACTATCCCTTGCCCAAAATCACAGAGCTAACTAGCACAAATGGAATGGGATTTAAACCCAGGCAGTCTAAATCTAGAGCCCAAGCTCTTAATCACTCCATTCTGTAGCCTCTCTGAAAGCTTAGACCAATATCTGGCACATATTACATTCTAAAAAAAATAGCTATTTTAACTACTGCTAATACTATATATCATCATCACGATCATAATGATCATCATTTTCGTCATCATGTTAGTGTCTAGAGACACTATTTTCTTGTCCATAGGAGAAAATTCCAGACTCTTGCATCTTATAAGCCTGAAGCTGAAAGTTTGCCCCTACTTGTTCAGTTATAAACCCAGACACTGAACAGAACTCCTCCATGACCCTGACTACAAGCAAATGGGTCAGGGTAGAGGGGGAAAAAGCATAGTTGTTGCAGTGACAAGTTGGCGTTGGGTCATGTTAGCTCCATAGAGCCAATAGTGCACATCTCTTTTCAACTCTGTAATTACCTTGATAACTGGAGTTTGGCCATGATGGGAATATTTACACCACAGAAATCAGCAAACACAACAAATCAAGGCTTTGTTTTTCCCCAAAGAAAGCTGGCTGTTAAATATTTGCCAGCACATCACTGTTGTGAAGTCAGACAGGCACGAGTTTGAATTCTCATGCAATCAAGTGGGATCTCAAGCAAGTTAATTAACTTCTCTAAGGCTTATTTCCCTCATATCTATTACAAAAATAATAGATCCCTAATGAGTAGTTATAAAAATTAAATGATGTTCTATGTGTAAAGTCCTTAGGAAAATATGTGGCACTTAGTAGTCACTCTCTAAGTGATAGCAATTTTGTTAGTTTTATTATTTGCATTGCATTAAATAAAAGTGGATGGCAAAAAACATGGTATAAATAAGAATATACAAGTACCAACCCAACAATGTACAATTCACCAGGGTTGGTTTCACCCTTCTAGAAACTGTCCTAGCCATATCCCAACTCAAAAGATCTGAACTTAAATGCTTCCTACTATCTGCTCAAGTAATGCATTTGGATCCATTTCTCACGTTACAAGCCCCTGCCTGCACCATTCAGTCAGGGTCATGGTGAACCTTACGTCATTAACAGTGGCATAATAAAAACAAATATTGTTTCATTTCCCCATGACATGATTAATTCTCATATGCATTCAAGGTTGGGCCTGCTCTTGATGAGTAACTAGAGAGCAAATCGCAAAATCATCAACCATTTGAGCTGGAAAATTATTGTGTACTCCTCTCATCCACTTTGCAGATGGAGAGATTAAGTAGTTAGGTGACCTGCCCTCTAGAAATAGATGGCTCTAGATCATGAATTGTTTACAAATTGTAAGAGATAAATGATGCAAAGAAGGGAACCAAAGACTTAGCGACCTCTCTACTGTCCCCAAGACCTAGCCCGCCACCCCTCCCATTGCCATTGCCAGGTTTCAGTGTGTCAAATTATATACCATAGAAATTTAATGATTTAATGATGTCCTTTATTCTCTAGTGGAACTACTGTATTTTATTAAATTCAACAGTTCCAGATCTGGAAGGACCAAGTCTATTGCTCAGCTCACTCTTTGAAAACTTTAAGGGCTGTACAAATTGTGGGACACCTAACTGCTCTGAACACTCATATCTCTCAAGGTGTCCAAGCCTCATCCTGTAGCTCCCTCTCAGAGAATCATAATATGTATTAGCATATTAGAGCCTCTCAGAAGCTTCACAGTACAGACACCTTTTACAACTTTTTATTAACCATATGTTTATTTTTAATTAGACCAATGTTTCCCAAGTTTTTTTTTAACTACAGAACTCCCTTTGTGCGGCATATCTATTAATCTCGGACAGAGAGTATTCAGTATAAGACCAATCTGGGGCTTCCCTGGTAGCAGAGTGGTTGAGAGTCCGCCTGCCGATGCAGGGGACACGGGTTTGTGCCCCGGTCCGGGAAGATCCCACATGCCGCGGAGCGGCTGGGCCCGTGAGCCATGGCCGCTGAGCCTGTGCGTCCGGAGCCTGTGCTCTGCAGCGGGAAAGGCCACAACAGTGAGAGGCCCTCGTACGGCCAAAAAAAAAAAAAAAAGACCAATCTGATAAAAGCTGATCTAGTCCAACCCAACAAGTTTAGAGAAGAAACTGAATTTCTGGGTAAAGATCCAGCTCTTTCACCTCCCACTCTTTGCCACTGCCTCTCCTTACTGATCCCTCAGTATGCGTCAATAGGCTAGGTCTGGGCTGTATGATTTCCCCAGGGACCTACCCTAGCCCCACTCCAATCCAGTGTGCTACTGAGCAACTTAAGAGCAAATCCAAAGAAGTGATTTGGGTAGGAGGCAAACCAGGAAGGACTTAAACAGGGAGGAAGAAAAAGAAAAATGAAGAGGAAAAAGTGCCTAACATACAATAGGTACTCAATAAATAATACCTGACTAATCTATACTGAGTTCATAAAGGAAGCAGATTCATTCATGTACTTAGTAAGTGTATATTAAATGCCAACTGCGTGCTAGCACATGTTCTGGGTCCTGGGGATATAGCAGTGAATAAACAAAGTCCCTACCTTCATGAAACATCCAATTAAATCAAGTGTGACAAAATCCCAGCATGTCAGAGTCAGAAGTTACCTTATCTCCTACAGCCCAACCCTCTAATTGTTAAGACACAGAAATTCAGATCCAGAAAGAAGAAATTCCCCCAAGGTCACCCAAGAAGTTAGTAGCAAAGCTGGAATTTAAACTCCAGTTTCCTGACCATAAATTCAGTGCTTATCCACCCACACCAGCCTGCCTAAATTAAGAATGTTTGATATCATAATCTTAAAAGGAAGTCGTGGTGCCATAAATCATCACCAAACGATAGAGACGTAAATATTATATTCCTGACCCCAGTTCAGCATCTAAACATACAATACTTACGAATCTCAGGTCCTGGCCAATGTTTTGTTTTGTTTTTTGTTTTTGTTTTTGTTTTTCTATACATCAGGTTCTCATTAGTTATCTATTTTATACATATTAGTGTATATATGTTAATCCCAATCTCCCAATTCATCCCACCCCCCTTTCCCCCCACTGGTGTCCATATGTTTGTTCTCTACATCTGTGTCTCTATTTCTGCCTTGCAAACTGGTTCATCTGTACCATTTTCTCTAGATTCCACATATATGCATTAATATATGATATTTGTTTTTCTCTTTCTGACTTACTTCACTTTGTATGACAGTCTCTAGATCCATCCGCGTCTCTATTGGCCAGTGTTTTTGGCTTACTAGAGTAAATTACTTACTATTACTTTAAGAAACAAAACTCAATTAGCCAACGCTCAGGAATCAGGAAGACTAAGGAAGAGAGAAAGGGAACTGTCATTTTGTGTTCTTTCCAAATAGGTGATCAGGAAATAAGAAGTGGAAAGGGCAAGGGTTTTGGAATCAAATTGAGTTTTGAAGCCCAGTTTTGCCTCCTATTAGTTGTACAACCATAGGAAACTCACACTCGGTGAGGAAATTCACACTCAATTTCCCCACTTACAAAATGAATTCTCACAGAACTTTTATGGGGATTCTATGAAATGATATGTGTATGTAGTATATTCAGGGCTAAAAAAGTAGTCATTCCTTATACTTCCCCACCCCTCTTCTTCTGATGGCCAACTTTCTTACTTTAAGACCTGTTAATGAACTAGAAGATGTTCACTTAGTTTGGTGAAACATAATAATGTAATAACCTTAAAAAGTCTGAGGAAAATGCCCCTAAACTCATGGTGTGCACAACAGGCCTGGAATTTGGATTCTTTCATTTGGTGGAGTTTTCATATTTTCAGCCTTTGGTCAGACTTAAATTCCAGGGAGACATCCTTGCCTAATATTTTGGCACTTTCCCTAGTCACAGTTCGAAGCCAGAAGTATAGATACAAGTGAAATGAAAAAATAATGAAAAACAAAAGTCAATCAAACCTTTTTTCTTTTTCCTTTAATGGGATAAAAAATTTTAAAAAGCAAATCTGTTTGACTTTCAGTCAAAGCCTGGGATCAAGTTTTCATTCTGCAAACGTTTTGCCATGCTTTAATTTGATAGGGTTCCACCTACCCCACACTGGCCACATTTTCTTTTTCTTTTTTTTTTTTTTTTTTTTTGCGGTACGCGGGTCTCTCACTGCTGTGGCCTCTCCCATTGCGGAGCACAGGCTCCGGACGCGCAGGCTCAGCGGCCATGGCTCACGGGCCCAGCCGCTCCGCGGCATGTGGGATCTTCCTGGACCGGGGCACAAACCCGTGTCCCCTGCATCGGCAGGCGGACTCTCAACCACTGCGCCACCAGGGAAGCCCCTGGCCACATTTTTTAAACCCAAGAGCTCCTTTTGCAGGTAATATCTTATCGAGACCAACGACTCTTGTGACTAACTCTCAGGTTATGCCTTTGGAAAAACATATGCACACAGGTCTTGCTAGAGCTGAGAGAAAACAAAGATTTTTGTCTGTTGTCAATGTCATGTGCTTCAATACTGGTACCAACACAATCATGTCAGAGACACAGCCATCTGAATGCCATTGTAATTAGCATCAAGATTTTGTAACGTCCCTCAATCAAACTGTATATCTGCAGTTTAGCTCCTTTCCAAAGGGAGCTAAGAGGCAGACAAGCCTCTTGCATCACCTTACTATCCCTTCTCCCTGCCATGCCTGAAGGAAATCACACTGTATTTTTGGCAGAAGCAAAGACAAGGCAGAGATGTTAATGAGGGAGCTGGACATGCACAAGAATTCCAGCACTTGTGTGTTCCAGAAAGTGAACTGATAGAACGCTTACAGGGATGCTTGCTCTCTGTGGAAGTCATCAAGGGTTGACATTAACAAGGGAATAGTAATAAACCTAAATTCAGGAAAAGTAAAAGAATACTAACAGCAGGAGGTTGAGGGTTGCAGAGAGTAGGAAGTGTCCACTCTTGGCTGTGCTTTAACTCCCATGTACATTTCATGAGTCTCCTCCCCACCTGGGCCTCTGGAAAATGAGGAAGCATTGGGCCAGATGGGATCTTGGGACCCTCCCAGGTCTGATACTCTGTGAATAGACAAAACAACACAATGTCCACAGCAGGACTCTGAGAACTGGGCTTCACTGACAAGCCAGATGATGCCAAAAGACCATCCATGTGGAGATCATCAATGACAGTAGATAGACCTAGAAGTAACAGGATACCTACCTGATTTGCATAATAAAAAGAAAAGTGATCAGGCAGCACTGGAGTCACTCAAAGCATTGCCACTTTGAAATGTTTCATTTCTTATGGAATGTGATTTTTCCTCCCTGTTTGAAATAGTGATCAGGTTGCCTAACTGAAGGATTTTTCTAAGCCCAGTCATGAGCATATTAAAAATCCTGGAGGCTAACTTTTGGAAAAAATAGATTTTTTAAAATTAGAAACCCAACGAAGAGGTCCGGTAAAGCAGCTCTGTAAGAAAGAGACATAGGGAAATTCCCTGGTGGTCCAGTGGTTAGGACTCCACGCTTTCACTGCTGAGAGCCTATGTTCAATCCCTGGTCAGGGAACTATGATCCCACAAGCTGTGTGGCACAGCCAAAAATATATAAATAAATAAAATTTTTTTTAAAAAAAGAGAGAGACATAGCATTGAGCACCTAGTATGTGCCAGACACTAACACTCACAACTGGGAAACATGAGGGATCGACACAACCCCCAGCTCCCACAGATAGGTACACAGTCCCTAAAGTAAAGGTCAGAGATAATAAAGAATGAGAAGGAGGCCATCTGTCCTTCCTTGGGGATGTTAGAAGTGACATTGTAGTAAGAGTGACATCAGATTGGCCCTAGAAATGTCATTTTATGGACCTCTGGCTATGACAAAAGTGTTACAAGTGGAAAAATGAAGGATGCTGTATTTGCAAAGGATAAGATTTTTCAAAACTGTATTGAACCTCAGTTCTCTCATCCCTAAGTTGGAAATAAGAATACTCCCTGCCTTGTAGAAACAGAGCTCTTCAATTCAATGAACGTTTAAGAAGCACCTGAAACACAGAGTAAGCTGCATGTGTGACACCACGATAAGATTCAAGGGGGAAAGGAGAAAATGATATTGGGGCTCCACCTCCATGAGAACAGTGATCAACTCTGAAATTATAGAGGCTTAATTAAGGTCGTATAATTAAGTATCTGGTGTTTTTCTTCAGGGGACCATAAAATGCTCCCTGTGTGAAACTTTCTTAACATGATCCCTAAGGCATCTCTGGAGGGAGAAGAAAAATAGAAAAGATATTGTAGTTCCTCATGAGTAGGTTGAACCTAGTCCAGCTTAAAGGTTAGACAGATGCTCCCTCTCCACTCCAGCTATCTCCAACCAGTTTCAGGTTTAAGCATCATGATGAAGCTGGGACCCCTGCAGGAACTCACCAGTCTCCAAGATCATCAAACTCAATGACATCTGCAAATATCAATACATTGAGCCTCAATGGAACTACATTTACTGATTTTCCACTGCATGTCAGGCCCAGAGCTGACCTCAGATAGAGCATGGGATGCAGAACCTTGCTCCTTTGCTCATCAACTTTAGGGAACTCAGACATACAATCAAGGAAAATTCCATATGGAATGTTCTAGAACAATTCCATCTGGAACAGTCAGAGAACAGTGTTACAGAGGAGGTGCCATTTGGGTTACCAAGCAGAGAACATGTACAGTAAGGACATGTCAGGCAGAAGGAATATCTCGAGCAAAGGCTCAGAGGGGTAAAGGAGCATGGGAACCTGTTCAGTGTCATGCTTGAGAAAACAGTGAGTCGTCTTGAGGCAGAGAATGTGGCTAGAGATGTGTGCAAGAGCCAAGTCATAAAGGGCTGCCCTGTGTGCCAAGGCAAGGAGCTTGGCTGTCATCCAATAGTCATGGGGAACCACTGAGAGCTTTCAGACACAGGAGTGACGTGGTCTTTAAGAGCGCTCCCTCTCGGGCACTATGAAGGCAGACTGTCAGGGGAAAGACCAAAGGCAAGGAGGCAGGTTAGGAGGAGTTTTATTGCTATTTTTGTGTGGACCATCTGTTCTGAAAGGAACAATACAGAGTAAGTCATGTGCCCTAAAAACCTTTTACGTAGGCTACTATGGGGGCTGTTTAGCACATAGTGGATACACATCAGAGAATCAGGACATAGTGCCAAGTGAGAGGCAGGCAGCACAGAATGGTGGTCTTAGAGGGAGAAAGATCCAACAAAAACTCAGTCCAGCAATTTTCAGTTGTATGACACTGGGCAACTCAACCAAACTCATGGAGCTGCAGTTTCCTCGTGTATAAGATGGCAATCCTGATGCCAACCTGGCCAGCCTCCTGTGAGTGAGAGATGCACACAAGGTCCCTGGCAGAGCTTCGGGCACAGAGTGGGTCCTCTGTAAGTGGTATCCACCATTATTACAATGGAAAAGCCTTTTGCCAAGAATGCTCTCAGAAAAGATCCATTCACCAAGACAAGAGGCTTCCTCTGCTGAGCACCAGTAACCAAAGCAAACAGAGCAATGGGGACAAACTCAGAGTTAATACCTACACGAGAGGCTCAGGTGTCTCTTTGATGGAAAGCAAAAACCAGCCTGAGTCTAACAAGCCCATACACACCGATCAGAGCTGCCTCTTCTCAGCAGCCTTGGGCACATTCCCACGTAACCTGGTTTGACAAGCTGCGCTGGCCAAGTGCCCAGCTTCCAATCAGAATCTACAAGGCCTAGAGATTATTTGACAATTTCTCTCTCTCTAGGAGGGCAGTTATGGTGCAGAATGGAGGCATCAATATACATTTTAAGCACATACACATCACCCTTTCATTTCCTATCTCATTTAGAGGCTCAATTACTTCTTCTGGATAGCAACAGTACCACTCTCGTGGCACAAAGCTCTGACCATAGCTTCCACAATTAGCACAGCTAATTTACCATCTGGGAACAGTTTGGGTTCTAGAATCACGGCTCATGGTTGCAGATATTCTGATATTCTCAGCTCAGACTGTGTTGAGGTTCCTGCTCTAGACCACTTATTTGGAAACTGAGAGGACTCATGGATGAAAACATGCTCATTGCTAACTATTGGGGTGGCCAAAAAGTTCATTCGGTTAATGAATATGTTGTTCAATAAAGTTCTTGGTGAAAATGACAAATGTGTCTTTTATTTTGCTTAAAACCAAACGAACTTTTTGGCCAACCCAATATTATCTCTCCTCCTATCTCCTGACTCTCATCCTCTCATTTGCATTCTGGAAACTTGTTATGATCCCATTCAGACACCAACTGTCTCCTTCCCTCTACCACTCTCTTAACATGATCCCTTGAGCATATGTTGCTCAAAGTATCCCACACCCACTGCTGCTTCTCACCTGGTAGTCACCCTTCAGCCTTTGGAAATCCCATCCTGCCTTCCCTATGAGACTGAAATGTTCTGGGCAAGTCACTAGTGATCTTTCCAAACACAACAGGGTCTCACCCTACTTGGCCCCGCTTCAGTACTGTCCACTTTGACCACTCACCACTTCTGGAAAGCCACCCCTCTCTTGACTTCCTGACACTCCTCCCACTCTCCTGGCCACTCCAGGGTCACACTGGCCGATCCTTCTTCTTCTGTCCATTTCTGGTCGTGGGCTTTCTGGAGCTTTTTTCCCAGGGTGCCCTCTCTTCCCATAATCCTCTTCCTAGAAGATGCCACAGATATCTACCCTGGTTCCAGATGCCTCCTACGACCCCAAGAATACAGAATCTTCTTCGACTCTAGCCCAACTCTCTCTCTCATGAATCTAAACAGCAAAGTCAGGCCCCTGGTGGAATCCCACACCTGCTTGTCCTACACTGGCCTCAAACACAGCTGTCCAAATCCAAACTCTCAACTTTCCCATCAAAACCTGCTCATCTGCTGATGCCTGCTGCCTTGGTTGGTGGCACCGCCATCCTCTCTACCCAAGGTAAAAAGCTCAGGCATTCTTGACTTCTATTCTATTCCACATTTACTGAGTTGGATCTGTTCCTTCCCTCCTTTCTTAATGTCCCAGCTCCTGGCCAAACTCTTACCTGGGCTTTTGTCATCAGTCTTCCTGCTTACTTCTCTTGCCTTTTCAGAGTCTCCTCATTGCTGTCTTTATAAAGCACAGAGAATATTGCCTTCAGAGAATAGATCCTCACCGCACCCTCCTCCCCAGACCATCTCCCTAGCATGACATCCAACACTCCTCTACAATGTAGTAAGAACATACATTTGGGGTCTATCTCTCCTACTAGATCATAAATTCTTTAGTGCCTACAATTGTTCCTCAATAGCTGAATGCCAACCAACATGTCTCAAGACGTCCCACAAGGCAACACTGTCCCAATGTATACACGACACACCTGTATCTTCCTTCCAGCCTTGCAGACTCTGAAATTCAATCTTGTCATTGTCCCAAAGGCAGATTTGGGGAAGACAACTCACACTAACCAAGCTTATAGCAACCTGAAGCATAAGCCTGAAAACCAATATGCTAATTTATGAGAAGAAATATCCCTGTAATGCGGAGTGACATGTTTGTGCTAACAAAATCAATTCAATTCTCCTGCTCACTATAGCACATAACATTGACCGTTAACACCATGGCAGTTACTTCCAAGCAATGTGGATACAAATGAATAATACCTAGCCTCCATCCTGTAGGGGCCTAGTGATAAATTTACAGTAACACCATACACAGATCTAGATCAAAAGAAATTAAAATCCTTGTTGAGCGCAGACCCACGCCAGTCTAGTTAACATGATTTGAACATTTAATAACATCAGGCTCTGGCAGATACAGATGTTGGTGTCTACCAGAGACAGATCTGGCAGGAAGACTGTAAACAGTTGTTTGCTTTTCAGAGCACAGACTCTCCTGGAGAGAGCCCAATTTTACCTCCCTGACTCAGTTTTTCTATGTCCCTCACTGACCACCACCTCTTCTGAGGGGCACATGCATGAAATGCCATCCGTTCAGTTACAGTCAAGTTCAACAGTCCTGGAAGCTATTCACTCACACTACGGCAGGCTCCTAAACAATTCTTGCTCTTTGAGAATCTCATAAGAGTTTCAGACTCTCTGAAAGCCCCATACACACACATTTTTTATGCACTTTCAGGGGGTTCTTAGGCTTCGTTGCCTCCAGTTCTTTCTCTGGAGCAGTGTTTCTCAACCTCAGCAATACTGGCACTCTGGATCAAGTCATTCTTTGTTGCTGGGATCTGTCCTTTGCATTCTAGAATGCTCAGCAGCATCCCTGGCCTCTACACTCCAGATGCTAACGGCCCACCCTCAACCAGCTGTGAAAACCAGAAATGTCTCCAGACATCATTTAATGTTCCCTGGGGGAGAAAGTTAGCCCAGTGGAGAACTTCTTTTCCAGAGAGATATTTGACTGTCTCTGCTCTTACCCCATGAACAATGCACGGAGGATCCAGCTTTAAGAGTAGGCAGGTGCTGTGCACCTGCCCTGCCCAGACTTTAGGCTATCAATCAGTTCAGCAGTTGAATTAGCTTTAAAAAGAAGAACACTGAAAAGTTTCTGCATTCTGGTTCTACCAATGTATAAAATAAATATCTGAATGTGGATCAGGGTTGGGAGGGAACCCGAAAACATGTGTTCAGGTTATCGATCAGGATGGAGGAATTTTAAGCTTTGTTTGTTTGTTTGTTTCCATCACTGGGGAGAAGAAAAACCATCATCACTAGTGTGCGTGTGTTTACAAAATATTATATGACTATATCTGTTAGCTAACTAACCTGGAGTCCACCTAAAGCAGCTTTGTGACCTAAAGCTGCTAGCCACCTGGCGGAGCTCCACATGGTTCTGGTATAGCTGGCATTACTGTCAGGCTCTCCTAAAGTATAGAGACCTGCAGCCCGTGCCAGTTCTCAAGACCACCTGTAGGTCTTAAAAGAAAGCAAAGATGTCATCATCCCCCTGATACCTCCCTGCAAGATACATAACGAGGATTTGCTGTGGGCCAGGCACTGTGCTTTATGCACATCAAATCATTTAAATCTAACAACAAGCTAGAAAAGTTGGTATTATTGTCCCCGCTTTAAAGAGAAAAGAACTGAGCCTCAGAAGTTTCATAGGTTGCTTAGAGTCACACTGCCAGTAAGTGACAGAGCTGGAATTAAAACACAGCTCCTCTCACACTAGGACCAGTGCTCTTTTCCTGTCACTGTCATATGTCTGGATCAGTTGCAAATTTTAGCTAAGATTATTTAAAACAGGAAGAAGTTGTCTCTGTGACATGTATGAAAATCAAGGCAAACAGCTCAACTCGTTCACTTGGATGGGGAAATACACCCAAACAGATTTTTTATAGCAAACCGATATAATTCTGATTGACATAATGTTTAACAACAACAACAAACAAACAAACAAACAACAAAACATACAAACAAAAAAATATACACACACACACACACACACACACACACACACACACACACACACACACATATATATGAATCCACTTAGAGCAGTGTTTGGCTATCATCTTCAAACTCCCAGTCTTCTCATAACACATGCAGCTACATGCTGCACTGAGGGTAAGGCAGAAGCCCAAGAATTCTGACTTGGAGGGCTTTCCTCCCCATCTCCTCATCAGCAACTACAAGTTGCTGGCTCTGAGCAGGAAAATATTCACTAGCCTTTAGTTACCAATTCAAACCAGGGACCTCCTCATTCTGCCCACACAACTCCAAAGGAAGTCTGGGACAGGGATGAAGAGACCAGATTGATGGGACTAGTCCAAAACACAAATAATGTATTTCCTCCCAAATATGAAAACAAAACTTGAAGCCAGGGTGTAATAATACGTTTTCCCAGTATGGTTGCTTTCACAGATTGTTACAAGTGTCCCTTGATTATACTTCTAAGAATATCAAGTCTGGATTTCTTCCTTCCTTTCCCTCCTCTCTTACCTTCTTTTCCTTCCTTCTTTCCCCTTCCGGCAGTCATATCCTGACCCCCTCCTTTGCACCAACCCCTATGCTGGGACCTGGGGAGACTGAGATGAATGGAACCCAGACCCTGTCTTATCTTAAAGCTTAGTGAGAGAGACTGGCAAACAATACCAAGGGAGTATGACAGGTACTGGAACAAATGGAGTTGTGCTACCGCCCCCTCAAAAAGATGGAAACATTCAAAGTAGTGCAGGAAAATCATTCATTCACTTGAAGTACTGGAGGTCAGGGTCAAAAGAGGTATCTCAGAAGGTATAACATTCATATATAACACTGCAAATCAGGGTCTCAAAACTAGTTAGAAAAGCATGACTTTGACGGGATCATTGGATTCTATGATATGAAATCCTATGAAAAAGAGATGAGAACAAAGCTTTTTTCTCCCCTTAAAGAGCAGAGATAAGGGCAGGGATAAGGAATATGGTTAATGAGTGCTGCTTTTCTTATTCATTAAATTCATTAATATTTATTGTGTTTTAGTTTTCAAATTACTTTTGCATGCATTATATTAATTTTGCCTTAAAATAGCCCTATGGGGTAAATAATATTACCTCCATTGTACTGTTGAGACAATGGAGGCTCAGAGAGGTAAGTGGCTCTCTCAAGGGCTAGAGATAGCTGAGAGAAGAATGGGCCTCTCAAACTCACCTCCAACTGCCTGCAAAGCCCAGGTCCTGCAAGGCCTCCATGCATGCCATGAGTCCTGGGAAACGAGTAATGTTATTGAACTGCAGTCTCCCAGGCATCACATGTGGAGGTGTGTTCAAGAGGTTCTGGGGTGTTTAGAAGAGAATAAAGTGGGTTTTAATGGAAAAGACTGTTCTACTTATAGCGGCTCCAAAAAAAAAAAAAGTGATTCACTCTTCAAGCCTGACATGTTTTGAGAGACAGACATGCCTGTAAATTTGGCCAGACTCGTGGGTGCCAGATGGTAATTGACAAAGACCCTAGGGCTTGGCGATCAATCCAGGACTTCCTCATGTTCCTCACTGGGCTCTCCAGGGGCCAGGCATAGTGCATAATTAAGTCAGATGGTTGCAGAGGGGAAGAGATGGGTCATTTTCTCTATGGAGAGGTTTTTTTCTTGGCAAGATGCAGAATGACACACTTCAGGCAGCAGGAAGATGATTTCCATAAAAAACAGTGGAGAGGGAGGGAAATCATGAAGTTACTGAAAGACAAACAAAGCCTAAATACCATAAACAGAGTATGGAGTTCCCAACCAGAGGCACAATTATCTCTTACCTCAAACTTGGACAGGACTCAAGCAAGCATTATAAGAGATTTTCTCATGCACATGAGTAATTCCCCTTCTCATTAAAATGTTATAGATGAGCCTTACTTGGAAAACAGCAAAGTGTGAATTCCAGTGCAAGAACGAGATGAGGCAAAAAGGGGCCTGAGGAAGTCCTAGCAGAAAGCTTTAAGGCAGTCCAACAATCTTCTAAAAAGCAAAACAGTGGCCACAGTGAGAAGAAAGACACAAAGAAGAGGAGGGATTATCCGTAAGAAGACCACTGTTACACATGCACAGATGCCTTCCATTTAACTACTTTCCATTTAATGAAAATACAAGTTCATAAATAAACATAAGATTATTTATCTATTACAATGAGGGAAAATCCTTTTTTTTCAATCTCGCTTATGGTTTAACCACTTGGGACTTTTCCGTCTTCGACCAAAGTCAGTACCTGTTAAAAAAAAAAAAAGAACTGATGGGGCTTCCCTGGTGGCGCAGTGGTTGAGAGTCCGCCTGCCGATGCAGGGGACATGGGTTCATGCCCCGGTCCAGGAAGATCCCACATGCCACAGAGCGGCCAGGCCCGTGAGCAGTGGCTGCTAAGCCTGCGCGTCTGGAGCCTGTGCTCCGCAACGGGAGAGGCCACAACAGTGAGAGGGCTGCGTACCACAAAAAAAAAAAAAAAAAAAAGAACTGATGGGATTGATAACAATGTAATTTAATGAAGGTGTGATTCACATAGGATTTAATGGCATGACAGAGAACTACACTGATATCCCTAACCCACAAGTTTTGGGGCACCATCTTTCCATCATGGATGTTTCCATGATATCCTGAGGCTACAGAGAGAGCCAAGAAGACCACGGATATGAATGTCAAGTCTTAGAAGGTCTAGTCCAGTACCTCAACAGATCATATGTGAGCGGACTCTGGAACTGGAATCAGATTTGAATTTTTAACTCTACATACCATCCCGAAAGCACTATGAATTGGTTGATAACAGTAACATTCACCAAGATAGAAAAAGAGTAGCATGAATAGAGGGAAACAAAAATTAATGAGTTTGACATAAGACCTGCTGAACCTGAGGCAACTACTGGACATTTCCAGGTTGGGGGATATCTCATAGGCAACTGATTACCAACATTTCAAAGAACAGAAACAGAAAGAACACACTCAAAAATTAGAGATGATATTTACTTTTCTCTGCTTTCATATGTGAATGTGTTACTTGATTCCTGCATCCTTGTTGTTATTTATGCCATCTGTCATCAGATATGGTAAGTTTATTCCTACATACTACAACACAAAGACTTTTGAGTTGGGGAAAGAATTCTCCCTGGAAAATTTTAGGCATGTGACACATTCAGACTGACTTTATCCTTAAAGGGATGAACAAGGACAGAAACATGTCTCCATGGGTTTTGATGGGAGAAGGGACATCCATCCCTTCTCCTTATATAAAGCCGTTTTATATAGCCACTTTATATGAAGGGCTGATTACCATGACTCACCTGAATGTATAACAAGTATACTACTACAACCCTTAAAATATGATAGTATTCCCACAAGTGATGAATATCCTTCCAGATCACAGGTATTCTCTTATTTTGTTTTTTTGTTTGTTTGTTTTTTTGCGGTACGCGGGCCTCTCACTGTTGTGGCCTCTCCCGTTGTGGAGTACAGGCTCTGGGCGCGCAGGCTCAGCGGCCATGGCTCACGGGCCCAGCCGCTCCGCGGCATGTGGGATCTTCCCAGACCAGGGCACGAACCCGTGTCCCCTGCATCGGCAGGTGGACTCTCAACCACTGTGCCACCAGGGAAGCCCTTATTTTGTTTTTTATAATGTTTCTTCTGATTATAAAGTAATATATTTCCATTGCAGTATGTTTAAAAAAAATACAAAAAGACCAACAAGAAAACAAAAATTACCTTCAACTGTAGCACAGATAACCTTTTTAATAACTGGGTGTATTTTCTCCCTACTGATTTCTACACATTATAAACATGTATTTGGGGGTATATGACACCATTCTGTACATACCATTTTATACCATTTTTTTCTCCTTAGCATTATATATTGAGTATTATCCCATGACATTAAATATTTTAACTACATGATTCTTATTGGCTAAATATTACACCTTTTGATATAAATAGGTCATAACTAATTTAACTAATCCTCCATCAATAGAAATTTGGTTTGTTTCCAGCTTTTTGATAGTGTAAGTAACAAAATTTTTAAAATACTCATACTTAAACATGGTTACACTTCTGTATTGGTCAGAACAGAGTTTCATGAAAAGAGTATTTACAAAGGTATTGGTGGGTTTAAGAGCAACCAACAACAATAATGAGGCAAAAAGGTGTACACCCAGAAGAAGTGGAGAATCCACCACTAGCCAGGCCTGAAGGAGCAAAGGGAGGGAGTGGCCACTAGAACCCAGTGAGGGCTATAGCAGAAGGAGGGGCCACATGACAGGGGATGTGGCCTTGGGTGAGGAAGGCAGACACTCCCAAACCATGGCCCAGCAGGGAGGGAGCAAGAGAAAATAATACTCTACCCTCTCTTTCCACCTGTTCTCTGCTGCCTTAGCTTCCCAATGGAGAACTCAGTGAGCAGAGAGAGGACAAGGGAGCTGGGTTGATGCAGTTCATTGAGTTCAGCCTCCCTGGGAAGAGAGCAGGATGGAGAAGGTGTCGGACACACCTAGGGGGACAGAGAATATCCAGCTCAACACCTTTGCTTATGCCCTAAGTCAGAGCCACAAACACTGTGAAGATTTAAAACACATACCGTGTGGTGAGTTCCTCTGAAGTTGCACTATCTGAGTTCAAAATAGGTACAAAGCAGCCTAGCTTGTCTAAGTCTAGTCTGTTTATGCCAAGTCTAGAACTGGGTCAGCCCTCCTCCAAGCCTTATTCTGTTGCAGCCACCGAGGAGCCTTCTACTGAGCCAGTGCATACTGGAGCAGCCAGTATATTAGCACACTCAGGAAATTCTTGAGTTAGCCTTGCTGCCTAGGCCAATTATATAATGCACCTACAGGGTGATCCCTATCACAATTATTACACAATTTCTAATCTGTATGACTTTCTTCCCTGAGCCCCAATTTTTAGTTCATATTCAATGTTATAGGATAGAGCCGTACTCTTAACACTAGCTAGTGGTCTGTGGTCTTGACACCCTAATTTTGGCCAGCATCATCTTACTGGAGGCTGGTCCCTGCCTCCTTTCCAAGCAGTTGGCTGATGCCCTGCCCCAATATCAGTAGACCATCTATAACCTATAACCATAGCTGTGCCCATGAACTGAGTAAAATCACTACTTGCTAGAAATACTTGTTGCCAGACTCTGCTACCAGGTTGAATATTTCTGGCTGTCCAGCCCACATGGAAGCAAATTTGAAGCATTTTTATTTTTTTTTAACATCTTTATTGGAATATAACTGCTTTAAAATGTTGTGTTAGTTTCTGCTGTATAACAAAGTGAATCAGCTATACGTATACAAATATCCCCATATCCCCTCTCTCTTGCATCTCCCTCCCACCCTCCCTATCCCACTGTTCTAGGTGGTCACAAAGCACTGAGCTGATCTCCCTGTGCTATGCGGCTGCTTCCCACTAGCTACCTGTTTTACATTTGGTAGTGTATATATGTCCATGCCACTCTCTCACTTCGTTCCAGCTTACCCTCACCCTTCCCCGTGTCCTCAAGTCCATACTCTACGTCTGCGTCTTTATTCATGTCCTGCCCCTAAGTTCTTCAGAACCTTTTTTTTTTTTTTTAGATTCCATATATATGTTAGCATACAGTATTTGTTTTTCTCTTTCTGACTTACTTCACTCTGTATGACAGTCTCTAGGTCCATCCACCTCACTACAAATAACTCAATTTCATTTCTTTTTATGGCTGAGTAATATTCCATTGTATATATGTGCCACATCTTCTTTATCCATTCATCTGTCGATGGACACTTAGGTTGCTTCCACGTCCTGGCTACTGTAAATAGTGCTGCAATGAACACTGTGGTACATGACTCTTTTTGAATTATGGTTTTCTCAGGGTATATGCCCAGGAGTGGGATTGCTGGGTCGTATGGTAGTTCTGTTTTCAGTTTTTTAAGGAACCTCCATACTGTTCTCCATAGTGGCTGTATCAATTTACATTCCCACCAATAGTGCAAGAGGGTTCCCTTTTCTCCACACCCTCTCCAGCATTTATTGTTTGTCGATTTTTTGATGGTGCCCATTCTGACCGGTGTGAGGTGATACCTCACTGTAGTTTTGATTTGCATTTCTCTAATGATTAGTGATGTTGAGCATTGTTTCATGTGTTTGTTGGCCATCTGTATATCTTCTTTGGAGAAATGTCTACTTAGGTCTTCTGCCCATTTTTGGATTGGGTTGTTTGTTTTTTTTGATATTGAGCTGCATGAGCTGCTTGTATATTTTGGAGATTAATCCTTTGTCAGTTGTGAAGCATTTTTAGGTACTGTGTTTTCAGTCAGTCCTACAGTCTGATTATGATTCTAGCCATAGCTCAATTCAGCCTGAATCTTCTACCCACTGAGGTTGCATTATGTCTTATAGTTGATTGTGCAATAATTGGTTAAGCCCTAACTAAGGTTTATTAACCATGAGAAAAGACAATAAAAATCCAGGTAATTTGGCTGCTGTCTTTTGATGATGATATTGCCTCCGTTCTATGGCCTCTGACCCTCAGATCCAGCATATGGGGTTTGAATGTTCTGCTTGGAAAATCGTCTTCTTGCAGAGAAATACTTCATTTTTCTTGTCTGATCTGTAGCTATGAACTCTTTTGCTGGGTCCCTGGCCATGAAATATGCCGTCTATATTACTGTGGGAAGATCTGTCTCATTGGGGCCTGTGTCCTGATTGCCTTTGAAGTCAGCAACATCAGAAGTTAATTCCAACAAGGTCCTCTAGGTCCTGTGCATGCTTTGGTGCTTTATAAATTGCATTAAAGATCAATTTAAGCTCTTGCAGCCCAATAGGCATTGTCTTGTGTGCCTCTATTTCTTTGTCTCTTTATTTCCAACAGCACAAGCTCAAGTGCTGTCTTTGTTTTGTCAGGTGGGTCCCATTAAAATCTTGTATTAAACTTTGCCTCTTTTGAAGTCCCAGACCTCATCCATCTGTTTTTTTTTTTCTAATGACTTTGTTTAGAATTTTTTCAAAGTTAATGGAAATGTCTGAGGGGTAGAGAGTCTGGTTAATTGATCTTTCAGTTATTGAGGGTTATTGTCGACCAACATTTTTAGATTTTTGTGTTTCATTTCATCTCACTTGAAATATTCTTCCTGTTTGTTTCAGCTGCCCATCCTCCACTGAGCAAACTTCCCCCTTTCTTAAATCCTATTTTAGTCCTTTCTACTCCTAAAACTGGGATTAGGTGCCCAGAAATTAGGCTCCAGGGAGCCTGGCCAAGGAAGGTAAACTGTAGAAGAGATGCAGAGGGGTAAGGACCCTGGACAATACATGCCCAAATCTATGTAGCAAACCTGATAATCATGGACCATATATAAGCATCAAATCTAAAAATATAAGAGTAAGATCATAATGAAATCGCAAGAGTTCAAGGCTAAAGAGCACTGGAGCATAGAGAAAGCCAACTGGAAATAAGCAAAGAGGATTCCAGAATACTGCTCCCAACACTGATAGGTGCTTGACCATCCTTACCAGGATGCTTCTCAAAAGTTAGCATGTACCAAAAGAAGCAACAACAATAACAACAACAAAACTCATGCTTGCTGAATGTTCTAAGAAATGTCCCTTTCCTCACAAATTTTAAGCAAAGCTCTTCACCACTGTATATACTTTACCTAGAAAATGTTAATTCCAGCATTGTTGTTTAAACAGAAATGTTAAACTGTCCATAAAAGAAGCATTTCTGCTTTGTGTGTCAAATGCATATATTTATATACCAGAAGGCAACTTATGGTCTAGCTCCTTTGTTTTCTCTTATTGTCTTAAATAGCTCATTATTTGGAGTCTTCAAGTCTCACATATTAAAAGCAGTGATTAACAAAATGACTTGCTCCTTGGCTTCCTTCACATGCTTAAGTGTCACATTTTATGACCAGGATGAAGATGATAGGACACAAAGTTCCTAAACAATGAGGCAGTGAAGTAGAACTAGTTCCAGCATTTGGAAGTTGGGTGGCATGGATGACTATGCTCACTTCATGAAAATAATTTACTGAGCACAAAGGGACCTCTGAATCAATACTAAACATGAACAAAAGTACACCCCACTCTAGGTTTGGATGGATAATGACTGCAAGCTCATATTGTCTAGGTACAATATTATGGAGGAACTGTCAAGGTATGGCAAAATGGGGGAATGCATATTCAGTTCCAACTCGAGAGAGAGAACAATTTCCAAACAAAGGAATTTTAAAACCTTCATGTGATCAGAACACAGAGAGAATCCAGCCACCAAAGAAAAAAACTGAGGCACAAGCAAACGTCATGAGGACAGTCAAGGCTAACAAGATAAAACAACTAAGAATCCAGAATCAAGACCGGAATGAGTGAAACTGACCAATTTGGAACACGTTGGAGGAAAATCCAGATGAAACCAGAATGATCTCCTAAGCAACTTTAGTGCAGAAGAATCAAATGCATATTGGAATCTCTGGGTTCTTTGAAATGTGTTGGTTGTACTGTGTATTTATGAACTGTCCTTATTTCAGTATGAAAGTTAATTCACTGTCAACAAATCTTTTTGTCTTCTTCATAAAGCATTCCTCCAAATATCATTATATACAAATACGTGAACAGGACACATCTGGCTATGACCGTCAAGATTCTGGTATTCATAAAAGAACAAAACCAGATAAAGAATACTCATTATCGAGCACTCTCTTAACAAGATTCTTATTTTTAAATTAGTCAAATATATTCTGCTTCAAGAGAGGAAGTCAAGCAGGGTAAACATCCCTTCTTTCAGATGCTATGAGCAATTTGAAGGTCACCTTCTCTCCTCTGTTCTTTCTAGACTGCTGGGAAATGCAACCAGATGATCTTGATCTTGACCATATTGTACCCTGTGTGGTTACATGTTTAGATATGCACTGATTAGTAGTAGTCTCAGCATCTACTACCAGGGACACACACCCATCATTCTTTTTCTTTCCTAGAGATCAACCCCAAGGGATTGGGAAGTCTTCTCATTGACGCACTCAAAAACACAGATGACCATATTATATTCCCTTTTCTTAGACACCATTGTGAGGAAGGCTACCTCTTTCTAAGCAATATTTCCCTAGTAATTCCAACATCAAACTTTCTAGAGGGACTACCCACAATGACTCACTAGAGAAAAAAAATACAAACTTAGGCTCTTGAAAAACAAAAAACCCCTTTACAGAAAATTCTGATTATGTCACTCAACTTAAAAAGCTTCAGTGTCTCTCAACTGTCCCAGAATAAGGTTTAAAATCTTTAGCTTGACCTACAAATCCTTTTACAGTCTAGCACCTGCTTATCTTTCCAATGACATATTCTGCCACTCAGCCATAAGAAAGCATCAGTTCAGCCATGTTGAACTTCTTGCAGATCCTCAGAGAAGGAGAGGTTTTCTCATGCCTCTGTGTTTTTCTACTTGGTGTTCCTTCTTAATAAAATGTCCCATACCACCTTTACCATCACTACTACCATTTCTTGCCTCTTCTCCATCTGGAAAAATATCTACTCATCCTTCAAGGCAGAGATAAACATCAGTATAGGAAGTCTTTCCTGGTCATCAGAGGCAGAGTCAGTGGCTACATGACATCCAACTACTACAACTATTCCACTTGTGGTAAGTACAATGTTCTTTATTTTAAGGTTTTATTTTTAAAATTGGGGTACAATTGTTTTACAGTGTTTTGTTTACCACAAGGTTTTTAATCTTATGTAATTGGAGCCCAGCAGAATGTCTGTTAAAAAGCCTATGTTCCACAAAAAATTTTACAATTTGTATGGAAACACAAAAGGCCCCAAATAGCCAAAGCAATCTTGAGAACGAAAAATGGAGCTGACTCCGAATCAGGCTCCCTGACTTCGGACTACACTACAAAGCTACAGTAATCAAGACAGTATAGTGCTGGCACAAAAACAGAAATACAGATCAATGGAATAAGATAGAAAGCCCAGAGCTAAACCCACGCACCTATGGTCACCTAATCTATGACAAAGGAGGCAAAAATATACAATGGAGAAAAAATAGCCTCTTCAATAATTGGTGCTGGGAAAACTGTAGAGCTACATGTAAAAGAATGAAATTAGAACACTCCCAACACCATACACAAAAATAAACTCAAAATGGATTGAAGAACTAAATGTAAGACCGGACACTATAAAACTCCTAGAGGAAAACACAGGCAGAACACTCTTTGACATAAATCGCAGCAAGATCTTTTTTGACCCACCTCCTAGAGCAATAAAAATAAAAACAAAAATAAACAAATGGGACCCATTTATACTTAAAAGCTTTCACACAACAAAGGAAACTATAAACAAGATGAAAAGACAACCCCCAAAATGAGAGAAAATATTTGCACATGAACCAACTGACAAAGGATTAATCTCTAAAATATACAAGCAGCTCATGCAGCTCAATATCAAAAAAACAAACAACCTGATCCAAAAATGGGTAGAAGACCTAAATAGACATTTCTCCAAAGAAGACATACAGATGGCCAACAAACACATGAAACAATGCTCAACATCACTAATTATTAGAGAAATGCAGATCAAAACTCTAATGAGGTATATCACCTCACACTGGTCAGAGTGGCCATCATCAAAAAATCTACAAACAATAAATGCTGGAGAGGGTGTGGAGAAAAGGGAACCCTCTTGCACTATTGGTGGGAATGTAAATTGATACAGCCACTATGGAGAACAGTATGGAGGTTCCTTAAAAAACTAAAAACAGAACTACCATACGACCCAGCAATCCCACTCCTGGGCATATACCCTGAGAAAACCATAATTCAAAAAGAGTCATGTACCACAATGTTCATTGCAGCACTATTACAGCAGCCAGGACATGGAAGCAACCTAAGTGTCCATCAACAGATGAATGGATAAAGAAGATGTGGCACATATATACAATGGAATATTACTCAGCCATAAAAAGAAATGAAATTGAGTTATTTGTAGTGAGCTGGATGGACCTAGAGACTGTCATACAGAGTGAAGTAAGTCAGAAAGAGAAAAACAAATACTGTATGCTAACACATATATATGGAATCTAAAACAAAAAAAAGGTTCTGAAGAACCTAGGGGCAGGACAGGAATAAAGACACAGATGTAGAGAATGGACTTGAGGACACAGGGAGGGGGAAGGGTAAGCTGGGACGAACTGAGAGAGTGGCATGGACTTATATACACTACCAAATGTAAAATAGATGGCTAGTAGGAAACAGCCGCATAGCACAGGGAGATCAGCTCAGTGCTTTGTGACCACCTAGAGGGGTGGGATAGGGAGGGTGGGAGGGAGACGCAAGAGGGAGGAGATATGGGGATGTATGTATATCTGATTCACTTTGTTATAAAGCAGAAACTAACACAACATTGTAAAGCAATTATACTCCAGCAAAGATGTAAAAAAAAAAAAAAAAGACACATGCACCCCAATGTTCATTGCAGCACTATTTACAACAGCCAGGTCATGGACATTGACAGACAAATGGATGAAGAAAATGTGGTACATATATACAATGGAATATTACTCAGGCATAAAAAGGAACGAAATTGGTCATTTGTAGAGATGTAGATGGACTTAGAGACTGCCACACAGAGTGAAGTAAGTCAGAAAGAGAAAAATAAATATCGTATATTAACGCATATATGTGGAATCTAGAAAAATGGTATAGATGATCTTATTTGCAAAGCAGAAATAGAGACACAGATGTAGAGATGAAACGTATAGATACCAAGGGGGAAAGCAAGGGTGGGGTGAATTGGGAGATAGGGATTGACATATATACACTATTGATACTATGTATAAAATATATAACTAATGAGAACCTATTGTATAGCACAGAGAACTCTACTCTGCTCTGTGGTGACCTAATGGGAAGGAAATCCAAAAAAGAGGGAATATATGTATACATATAGCTGATTTACTTTGCTGCACAGTAGAAACTAACACAACATTGTAAAGTAACTATACTCCAATAAAAATTAATTTTTTTAAAAAAGCCTATGTTCCATTAGTATTTGGGAAAGTGGAATAATTCTGGAAATTATGACATATGAAAAAGAGGTAAAGGAAGTAAGCCTGAAGAAGACTCAAGGAAGACATAGTAACTCTTAGTAATAAGAACAATAACCTCAGCTAGGTTACTATTTTGGTATCTGGTATGTGTTAGGCATAGTAATAGCTTTACAGATCTTACAAACATCTCATTTAATTCCCCACAAGTCACCTATGAAAGAGGTGCATTTACCATCCTCATCCCTGTCTCAAAGAGGTAAAGGAAACTAGTCAAGATCACAGAGCTTATCAGTGCCAAAGCCAGTGTTCAAAACTGGTCTGCCTACCGCCAAAGTACATCCCTTCATACTGTAGCATCCTAACCCACATCCTGACTTTAGGATTGTTGGTCTTGGCCTCTGCTTCGTAATTAGCTAGCTATGTGGTCTTAGACAAGTCATTTCCCCTCTATCTGGATCTCTTGACCAGTACTTTCTTAAAATCCTTTCTTAACCTATATATCCAATCCATCACAAATGTTACTCCTTCTACCTCCTGAGTATGTCTCAAATATGACCACTCCTCTCCATCTCCATTACCAAAACCCTAGCCCAAGCCAACTTTATCTCTCACCTGAACTTGTGCAGTAAGTTCTTAATTCATCACTAGTGTCTTCACACCCATTCAGAGGGGGCCTGCAATCCAATATCCAATATTTGCAGGACAGCCTGATAGAGACTTAAAAACACAAGCGTATCATGGCTCCCCATTTCTTCCTAGGATAAAGACCAAATCCTTAACATGGCACACAAGGCCTCTGCCCCACACTCCAGTTTCATCCTCTCTCCCTACTTTTCCTTGAGCTCCAGCCTTTCAGTTTCTCAAAACTCTCTCCTTCCTTATAGCCTTTGCAGATATTGTTCTGCAGCCTGAAAGGCTCCTTTCTCCCCTCATCAACTGCCAACTTTTTGACCATCTCAGGGATTGCTTCATTCAGGGTGCCTTCCCTGATACCCAGATCAGCTAGGCCTGCATTAGATATCCTCACCATCTACTCTTTTTCCCCCATAGTATTTATCAATGTGTTGATAAATGACATATTGCTGTGACAATTTAACCAGTATCTGTCTGACTTCCTTACAGACTGTAACCTCCAAGACAGCAGAGTCCAGTTAAACTTTTGTGCCTGTGTCTCCAGCACATGGTATAGGGCATGTCAAAGAGTAAGAGCACAATAAATATTTGTTAATGAATGTTGAAAGTGTTTGTCAGTTTACTCACCTGAACAATGAAGGGATTCAACCATGTGAGCTCTAAGTTCCCTCTGGCCAGAACAGTCAACTCCTTAGGACACTAAATCATTCCTTGTTGCTCAGGAAGTCCTAACTAGAGCAAGAAGGAGGAGATTTCGCTCAGGAGAAGTAAGTGCTTTCTAGTAAGAGGGACAGCCCAGCAATGGAAGCAGTTTCCCCACAGAGTAACGGAACTAATCAATTGACTGTTACTTGACCCTTTGCCAGGGGTGCTGTAGTAATAATTCCTGTGTCCTGGGAGAATGAGAATAAATGACCTCAACATCCCTTTCAACTGAGAGTCTATAAATTTGTATCTGTTAAATAACCAGACCCAACTCTAAATTCCAAGCAGATGATTGGATACTAAGATCTTTTATGCAAGATCCACATATATTAAAATGAGATCTTAATCCCAAAGGCAACTGACACATTCTATTTCAATCTATATTGAACTACCTTGGGCACCTGGTAAAAATACAAATTCTCAGACTCCCAGTCTAGAGATTCTGATTCAGTAAGTCTGGCTATTTTTAACAGGAGATCCCAAGTAATTCAGATGAGTTTAGAAAATTCTTGCATATAAAGAGCCCTGAACTTGGAGTTAGAAGATTTGAGTTCCAACTGGAATTGATGGCTAATTAGCTCTAGGACCCTGGCGAGTTTTGTGATCTTTCCTGACTTTGGCATCATCTTGGAAAGAGGAACAGTACTTTTAAATGGCCTAACATGAGTTCACATAGAAGCTGATTCTTAATGATAGTGTATTCTACATTGATCCTAATCTCACTACACCTGCAATGGATTCTAAAACTCTTGTCTCAAAAGCTTACAATGAATCCATTTAATGTTTGGCCTCCTTCAGGGAATGGTGGCATATTTCACTTCCTTCAAAAATGATGAAACCTTCGGCAAAGATAAGCTCAGCTACCTCAGTGACCAACTGTCAAAACAAGGTTTCGGAATTTCAAAAACTTCTCCCCATAAATGAGCCTCTTATAACAGATGTGAGATTACAAATGACATCCATCTAAGGTAAAGAACCTGCCTTCATTCTCCCTTCCTTTCACTCATATTTTGTTCAAGACTCTATCAGCTTTGGAAAATGCATTTAAGAAGCATTATTAAAGTAGGAAGGCAAGAACCTATCCAAATCATTTTTTCTGCTTCTATCCTAGAATTTGTGGATTTGATACATTTGGGGATGTTGGAAGGGAATTGGAAGTTAGCATTTTTCTTGAAAAACCTGGGTACTAGGAACTCAAACATACTAGTCAGAGTCCTCAGTCTTAGCTAAGTTTCATTCATTCTCTCAAGGCTTCATTAACTAACTCCAGGCATCTTGCTAGTTTCTGCATATGGAGAAGTAAATTTGGTCCCTACTCTCAAGGGGCTTATACTCCAGTATAGCTTCATTCAATGGAACTCTGTACAATAATAGAAATATTCTATATCTGCACTATCCAACACAGTAGCCTCTAGCCACATGTGGCTACTGAATATTTGAAATGTGACAGGCGAAAGGAATCTTTAATTTTATTTAATTTTAATTAATTTAAGTTAAATAGCCACATATGGCTCATGGCTACCACAGAGCACAACTCTAGAGTAAAAGCAGATACTGGAAGAAGAAGGAGAGGAGAAAGAAAAGCAGAGAAGGAGGAGGAGGAGACAGAAGAAGAGGAGAAAAACTAAAGTATGGTGAGTGCAGCTGTAACTTTATGAGTTATCAATTACTGATCATGTGATGACTAACTTTTCACTGAAATGTTTGAGGGTCAGGGTGAGATGTTTAGGAAAAGAGGTAGACTGAAGATTTCATGTGAAGGGTGAGAGGTGTTCACCAGATGGAAAATGGGGGAAAAGAGCCTTTGGGATAGAAGTCATAACCTCATGGAAGCTTGAAAGCACAAGGTGGGTTTTTAGGATAATGATTTGGTTTGGTTGAAGCACCATATACTTGGGAAGGAGGCAGAGTGAGGAGGGAGAGCTAATAATGAGACATGAATGGGGTACGGCCAAATCCTAAAGGGCCTGAAGTATAGTTCAGAGGGGATTGGCCTTGTGTCCATAGACAAACATTTCTCTTGGGTACACTCTAAAGCTTTCCAGTGGTGGCTGATATGTTTGTTGCTTATTTGTTTTCCCAGAGACGGGAACAAGAGCTGGTGTTTTCATTGTCTTTAACTAACTTCCTGCTTTAGCTTCATGCTTGCATTTTGTCACTGCACAACACTCTTGGTTTCTATTTTCACAATGCCCCAGAGAAAGATAAATAGCAAAGTTAAGTTTAATTCAGCTGCAGTCTTTACTCAGCCTGGATAACCACCTCAACCTAACCTTCCAGGCTACAGATGAACCTCGTTTTTCTTGTAGGTAGGCACTAATCATGCTTGCAGACCTGCCAGGGCCCACCAAGAAGGTCACAGCTTCTCAAAAATAAAGAAGTGTCCTTTGCAGTGTGTGAAACTAAAGAAAATTTATGCATGGTTCAATCAGAAGTAGCACAACTCCAGAATGGCCTGGGAAAGTGACAGAGTGGGACAGTGGTCTGTGATCCACTGAAGAAGAGAAGTCTCTTGGAGACCTGATAGTCACTGTTGGTGTAAAGTCCTTTCCTTTTAGGTCAGCATTGAAACATTGTTATTTATTAATTACCAAAAAAATCATTTATTGAGCATCTATTCTATGCCAAGACAGTATACTGAGCACTTTACCCGCATTCGCCCTTTTAGTCCTCACAACACTCTGCAAGGCAAGTATTCATATCCCTAGTTCACATGTAGATAAAGTCAAGCTCAGAAACACTGTATACATAGCATGTTACTTGCCCAGAATCACACAGCTAGTAACTGAAAGTGCCAAGTTCAAACCCAGGGTAAGCTACATGAGATTTATGCTACTAAGAGAGACACTGCTAAAAGATACTGGTGTGGCAATTAAAATAGAAGGCATTCCCACTCCCTCTCCTTACTCTGGTGATCCTGGGTAAATCCCCTGATACTTCAGCCTCTTTTATTTCACCTACAACATAGGGATAATTAGACCTTCACCACAATTCTGAAAGGTATTTTACAAGTTTTGAAAATGTTCTTTTAAGCAGGAGGTATTCAAAAGCCCCTCAATCATCGAACCAACACATACCAAGCACCTACCATTTTTACAGAGCCCTCAGCTAGGAGCCAAGGGTATAAACAGGAATATTAGGAACTCAAGAAACTTTCCACTTGGCAGTTAAAAATCACAATGTTTATAACATGCCACTCACCCAGACAGGAATAATACTCATTCCCAAAGAATTCTCTAAGGTTGGGGGGGGGGGGGGGGTGGTGCTCAGCTGGGTTGCCTACTCAAGGCACTAGGATCTTTAAGGTTTCAGGTAGAGGAACATACAAAGTACAGGGACCTATATACCTATCTTGAGTACCCTCCATCTAACCTCCTTGCTAAGTTAATCACACTCGCCAATCTTGCTCTAAAACAGATGGACAGACAATGAAAGCACACAGAACAGACATCAGGCTACCCCCCAGAACACGCCACCAATCTGATACTGGTTTACCAAGAGTCACCTGGGTTTGCACCCAAATGTGTTTATGCCACCTGTACTTACTAGTAAAATAACATAATTTAAATATTTTTGGAATCCAATAAAATATAAATGCAAAAGAAGTTGCTTCTATGAAAAATAATTTGAATACTTTGATGAATCACTAAGTAAATGCTTTGGAAATAAGTGTGAGCAAGATGACTGTCAATAATTGGAGGGAAAATCATAAAAATCTAGAAGTATTCTATGCCCAACTCACTTCACAAATGTTTTCAGGTTCTTATTCCACATTAAAGAAAAAGGAACTGGAACTGTAGATTGTGCATCATGGCTGTGGTTTATGAAGAATGACTACTGTCAGTGAACCATCCCCAAAGTAAGGCTTTGACCTATCATCAAAATATTGGCAAAGGCATACACATGTATGTTCTCTACATTAAAATTAAATGTTTATGGTTCACCTGTATCATTTTATCCCCACTTGAACCAACTTTTCAAAAAAACCAACCAACTACTGGTCCCAATCATATCTGATAAGAGGACTCCTATTATATCACAAGAGCAGTTTTGTTTTGTTTTGTTTTGTTTTGCGGTACACGGGCCTCTCACTGTTGTGGCCTCTCCCGTTGCAGAGCGCAGGCTCCGGACGCGCAGGCTCAGCGGCCATGGCTCACGGGCCCAGCCGCTCCACGGCATGTGGGATCTTCCTGGACCGGGGCACGAACCCGTGTCCCCTGCATCGGCAGGCGGACTCTCAACCACTGCGTCACCAGGGAAACCCCAAAAGAGCAGTTTTTTGTTTGTTTTTGTCTTGTTTTAGATTGTAGTTTTATGAAGATGGCAAGGTATTTGTTGAGCATAGCCAAGCCCATGCTCTATAATGAGCTACATTTGCTTACTCTATTATGGGACAGGTAATAGGTTCTGATGTCAGTCCCCAAACTGCACAGAGGCTGGAGAAGATGCCCGCCCAGACTGGCTGCAGGAACGTTGCTATGCCCTTAAGGTCCAGATGCTCTTTAGTGTGTCTGACACTGACTGTGTCTCTCACACCATTTGACCTGGGTTGTATGAGTGGTTTATTTTTTATTTTCTAGGACTTTCATTTCTAAGCCTTACTCTTTGCTTATACTCTCGATCAAATAACTGACTGTTCACAATTATTTCTATGGAGGCAGCACTTCCCTCTAAATTACTATAAAAAATGCTGCCAATATGTTTCATTCTAAAGTGGCCCCTAATGAGAAATGAACTATTTCTACTTGGCAAATATTACACTATTCCATAGATTTTTCATATCCTCATGTATCTAAGGACTACTTACTGATTACCTACTGAGCTATGAAAGATACTAAATTTGGGATTAAAATCAGTACATTGCTAAAATGTACTGAACTCTTTAATTCAGTAGTTACCAGAAAAGTCTGGCTATTTCTACAAAACACAAAGTTCTAACTGTGTGCATACAATCTCAAATGGCTGGAATTCTAGCAATTTTCAGAAAGAATGCACTGTTCCCAGAGCTTTATCATTGGGGTCTTAGGTTGACTATGGTTTTTAGTTGCCTCAGCTCCAGTTTTAACTAACAGATCTGTAGAATTACTGTTAGGTTTTATTTCTGCTGTTTGTTTCTTGAGAAACCAGCTGCATTGCTACCATTTTTACTATTATGAAGTTTTTACTGTTGATACACAGAGTTTTTGAGAACCACTGCTCAGCCTGTTAATCAGAATGTTGGGTGAAGCTACAGCTCTGTCACTTTGACCAGAGAATTCTATATTCACATTCCTTTTAGCAGCTGCCAGGTCTCTGCCCCGATCAATGTTCTCTACACTATGGATCATATGTGGGAGCTTAATCCCCTTTTGACTCAAAAAGTCCCTTCCTTCAGAGTCTGAATTGTAAAAGATCCCCATTTACGGATACATGATATTTCCTGGGTCACAGCACTAAATATCTCCTCAGCAGCCATTAGGCTTAATCACACCATGCCCAGTATTTCATGGTCCATGTGTACATAAACAAAAATCACAATTCCCTGCAAAATATTAGAATTAGGATTAATTTTACTATTCTCTTTCTATTTTCTTACTGAGACAACACACTCAACAACAGTCTCCATGCCTTTGATCTCTCTCCACCTGCGTCCGCCTCCACTGAACTACCAGATTTGATCATTTCACCATTCTGCTACAAATAAAAATAAATAAACTTAAATAATTTCTTATATGTATACCTACTACAAACAGATTAAAATTTAAAAAATTTTAGTCCAGTATGCATATCATCCATGGTGTAACCCCAACCAAATATTCTCACTTTATTTATCCCCCACGTCCTTTCATATAGTCTCCATTTTAATAAAACTGAACTGCTCCTGGTACCTGATTTTAAGAAGTCCTGCCTTGCTTTTGGTGATTCGTCTGCCTGACTGCCCTTTCTCCACGCTTTGTGTGGGTTCACATCTTAACAAATCTTCAGGTTAGCCCTCAGTTCACCTCCTATAAAGAAACTTTCCCAAACTATTCTGAACAGGAAGTGGTCTCTCTCTCCCCAAATCTCAATTATGCATTCCCTGACCACTCCCTTAACTCTGCACTTACAGCCTTGCATCTTAGTTCATTGAATCTGCCCTTCAGACTGTAAGCTTTTTGATGACAGGATTTGGATGTTCAACTTCCTCCCACTCTCTTACATGCCACTGGGCCTTGCAAGTAGTAAGCAATCAGTAAATGAGTAAATGAATGAAATATATGAGTGAATGAATGAATGAATCCAACATACATATAACAAAATGGTTCTCTCCTACTATAGCTTCATTCCTTGACCTTTATTCTTTGATGAACTGGCCTTGCTAAGAAAGCCCAGGCAGGGGCCTTGCTAAGAGAGCCCAGATAGGGCTCAGCAGATTAGCAGGGAGTCTCTCTCGTGCTTTTGAGGCATAAGAGTGTAGCCTTGTTGCAGGGCAGAAATAGAACACAGAAAATCACTCCGAAAAAATTCCTCCCACCCTCACCTTCAGAAGAAGACAGAATTTTACCCAGCCTCAGGCCCTCACCCTCACACAGGGTGACCATATAATTTGTATCCCCACTTTTTGAGAGTGAAAAAGAAGTTTATTAATGATTACTCTGGGACAATAAGTATGATTCAGGACTCTCCCAAGCAAAAAAGGTTAAGGGGTCACCCCACCCTCGGATAACTTTCATCATCTGTAAGTGAGAATAATAACACTAACCTCAGAGGTTTTCTGAAGATGAAATATGACCACGAAAGTAAAGTACATAGTGCGACACCTAGCACACAAATGGTATTCAAGAAATGACAGTTCCCTCCCCCAGTTCTTAATAAAAGCACCTTAATGTATATATCACTTTTTATATTCATTGGTCTATGTAATTCTCTCAATGAACCTTTGAATAACCAAGGGAGACATTATCATCTCCTTTTACTTAGAAGTATGTTGACACCCAGAGAGGTCAAATGAGTTTCCACTAGAGGCTCAGGTATTCTGTGATGGAGCCAGGACTTAAACCCAGGCACATCCATTTCCAAACTGAAACTCTTTCTACTGTAACACCCAGGCCTTACAAGCTTCACAGATGGGACTTTAAATCTGACTGGATACCTCACGACATGTGGCTGAAATCATGGGACAGTGGGATGGAGGGCTCAGAAAAGGACAACCGGAAGTCCACACTCTTCTCAGTCCCAGGGGAGACAGAGATTTCAGCCTGGAAACACCAGTTTCATCAGGTTGTCCTTTCCAGGAGGAGACAATTTCCTGGCTCTGTCATGATCAGTTTCACACTCCATCTCAGAGGTGGCTGCATTTCAGCAGAGGATGGGAAGAGAGCAGGAGTTCACCACAGTGGTCTCCACTGATTAGGAGCCCAAGATCGATCAGGGAATGGCAATGATCTGGCAAGAGGCAGTTTTCTGGTAGGTTTAACAAGCATGCAAAAACATCAGTTATGTGTACACATCCATAAGTATCCTGGCTAAAGATCAACTGCCCACTTCTGTTTCCAAATGAGACAAAACAATTAGCAAAGCCAGGCGTTATCGCTTCTGTTCATGCTTCATTTCCAAAAGACAAATGATAATTTGTCTAACTCATACATTATTCCTTTATCTTTATGTTCTTATGTAACAGTGTTGTCTGATCTTGGCTCCCCTGTGAGCAATGCAAAACTTATTAAAGTCCAACCCAATTTATGAATGAATGTTTCCTACTTCATAGAGAATATGAAAAGCTTGCAACACTAGTACCAAAAGCTCCTCCTCTTCTTAATTTAAATATAACAGCACTCTTGCCTTATTTCCTTCCCACACATGTCCTTTCTCACCTCCAGGACTAGCCCACTGCCCTGTGGGCAAGATCCCTTCCCCTACATCTTCTTCCAGGCTTGTCCTCTGTCAGCCATGCCCTTTAATACCTGTCTTCAATTCTCTCTACTCTGGCTTCTTCCCCTCAGCCTAAAAACAAACTTAAGTCTTAGAAATTCTTAAAAATAGAAAACAAACTCTTATTTTCCCCTTTCAGGTCCCACCTTTCCTCTCAGTTTTTCCCTTTACCAAATGTATTGGAAGTGTAATCTGCACTAGTTGTCTCTACTACCTCAATTCCCTTTCACCCTCGAGCCAGAACAATATGGCTAACCTTTCTCCATTGACACGTCACCACTGGGGTCACCAATAGCTTACAATAAAAACCCATACCTTACTAGTTGCATGAGTAAACTTGCCAAACACAAAACCCTTGCTTACTTCTTTTCCTCCTTCCCCCAGCATTAGAGCCGGAAGCATAGGGGTCATCCTCGGGGCATTCTCATCACCCCCTACAGCCAATCAATCACAAATCTTGTATGAAAAGAGCCCTAGATAGAGAATGAAGAGTCTGGTTGCCAGGCTGAGACTTGCTGCCAACTTGTTTTACAACTTTATATTAGCCACTGCCATATCCAAGTCAGCATCCTCATCTGTATGATTGAGAATGAGTGAGCTTGACCTTCCCTTTGGGTAAAATCTACCTAAGTCATTACCTTCCAGTCCCCATTGGTCTATCAAGTGCCCAAGGATTGTTTAAAATTTAGAGTCTCATTATTCTCTGAACATTGTCCATCCCCCTCTTCCTACAATTCTTTTTAATCATTGATAGCACAGCTGAATCCATCCATCATGCTCCCCACAGCCCCGGTTCTGAATGTTCCCAACTGGCAAAGAACTGAGGTTTCCATTTCATCAAAGCCTGTTTTCACTAACAATTCAATCATCATTACTGAGCCCTTGTTCTACTATGGATGAGCAAAATCATAACATTGAGCAGTTTCCCAATGAAGAGCCAAAAAATGCAAAGGCAGTGATATCTGATGACATCCAGTGATGGAGAAGAAACTAAACAACTTTAGAAATGACGTTCAATAGAGACCTGGTACCAAGCTGCAGCTGAGCCAGCGGCCAGGTTTCTAGCTATTTATCTTCTTACCTCACTAGAGGGAAGAGAGATGGCCAACAAGGGACCAGTTCCATTTAGATCAGTTCATATTCATCATGCCAGATACTGGGCTTGGTGCCAGGCACTGTGATCAAGGCATATAAAAATGGAAAGACACAATCCTTATCAAAGCCCTCACAGCCAAGGAACCAACAATCCATCCTTTCTTCTGGAAGAAGTAATAAGAGTTAGTGTGTTAGAGCAAAAAAGGACAAGGGTTTTGGTCTCAAGCAGACCTTGTTTTGACTTCTGATAATTCCATTAATTAGTTATGGGACTTGAAGCAAGTTATTTAACCCCTCTGGGCCTCACTTTTGCCACCTATAAAATGGGGATATACCTTATAAGCTTGCTAAGAGGGTTAGAGCTAACATTTTTTTAAAACTGCAGTACACTGCTTGGCACATGGTAAGTGCTATAAAAATTATAACAATAATAGTACTAGTAGGAAAGTGCATTAGGCTTTGTCACTTACTAGATGTTTGAGATTAAACAAATCACTTTGCTTCTCAGACCCTTAGCATCTTTACCTTAAAAAGAACCTAATAGGAACCAGCTCACAAGATTCTGTGCAGGCTAAATTATATAATGCACATAAAATTATTTGATAAGCTATAAAGTACTCAGGCCCCATAAAATGTTATTATATTGTATTATTATTATATTATTGACAAAAAAAGGGGTAGAATAAGAAAATTCCAATCTTACAGACACAGGGGTCATTTTCTCCTCTAATAAAAGTTTATTTTCCTTTTTAAACAAACATTTACATGCCACTTAATATGTGCTACTCACTGTCCTAGAGATTCATAACATAATCCCTCTGGTCTTCATAACAACCCTTTAAGGGTAAGTACTATTATCACTCCCATTTTAAGATGAGGAAATAGGGGCTTTAAAAAGTAATTCCCTCGAGGTCACACGGATGGTGGGCACTCTTATGTACTTCACTTCACTGACCACTGAATTGTCTCTAAACCCATACTGTGTCTACAGTGGCATGTTCCAATTTGGGGCACCTAAGCAAACTACCTAAGTAAAGATTAAAGATTAAATCAAACCACTGGTGGCACAGTGGTTGACAGTCCGCCTGCCGATGCAGGGGACGCGGGTTCGTGCCCCGGTCCAGGAGGATCCCACGTGCCGCGGAGCGGCTGGGCCCGTGAGCCATGGCCGCTGAGCCTGCGCGTCCGGAGCCTGTGCTCCGCAACGGGAGAGGCCGCGTACCGCAAAAAAAAAAAAAAAAAAAAAGATTAAATCATACAAACCAACATTTCCATCAGAGTTTCATTATTTATTTTAAGGAAGTTGTTTCTTACACGTTTTCTTGTTAATAGTTATTAATTCTTACAAACTACTTGGTGGGGTTAGAGAACATTTTGACTAGGACAATGATGACCAACAAAAAACAGAAACAAAAAAACTCAGAGGCAGGGGACCTAAGTTCCTTTAATGTTGATAATGGGCACAGTAATATAGCTATATGAAGGCAGCCACCATCTTGGACTATCAATATGATGGTCACACCCTAGGAATGGAAATGCTGTAAGCCAGAAGGAGTCCAAGCCCCTGAGGACTTTCTAGGACTGCCAATACCAGTGCTGGACAACCTATTCCCTGACTCCATTCATGTAAGAAAATAAATCCTTGCATGTTTAAGTTGTTTTAGTAGGGTCTCTGCTAATCCTAAGGGATTCTGCCCTTAAAACCTATTCTGGTTTTTCTGGTTGGAACAACCAAATCCTCCATGACTCACAGTGCTGCCTCCAACATTTAAGTCTAGACAAACGACAATCTTCCCCTGAATAATTAGTAGCTTGATACCTTAATCATAAAGCTGATGCTTTCTGTAAGGCTGCCTTTCGACTTTTATGACTTTTTAAATAATTTTCTCTAACAAAGCCTACCATTAACCCTCCTCGGACCCCTATTCGAGGGCTGCTGTTCCATTTTCAGAACGCAGCTCAGTGTGATGACTGCCATTCCACCATGTGCCATCTCTAGTCCAAATCCCCACCCCTCTCTATTCACCCAGCTCAGTCACTGTTTCTAGTTGGAAAATCTCACAAATACCAGTTCACACTTGCTTCTGATTTTGGGGCCCCCAAAAATGCCACAGTTCTTGGATGGAGAGTCATCATGACAGTGACTCAACCCAAACTCGAAAGCAAACTTCTACCACCACAGGACCAAACTTGATGGGAATTTGGGGTGTTGGCCTGACATACCAATTCCAGGAACGTGACTCTTTACTCAAGCCTCATCACTAACATCACACGTAAGACACCATAATAATTTTATGATGTTCCCAGCTATTTATGGTGAGGTATAATAGTGACATTCCAGAAAATGCCTGTCCTAAACCTTGATGCTTAACTTTGTTTTTAAATTGAAGCCACAGAAAACATTTTACGTGCAGGGAAGCTCACATGCCTGAGGATCCCCACGTGATTTGTGGGTATGATTTTTCACTTGAGTATAAATCCATATAAGGTCTTCTTTGCTTCCTACAAGTCAGAAAACGCTGTCTTATTCATGGAACCTCTGAAGAACAATTCTAGCTCTGGTTACCACATTCCATCTGGTTTGTGTATGCCTGTCTGTTGGTCTCCCTCAACTCTGTCTCCACCTGCCATTCTGCCACCCCAACTCCACACTCCCAGACCATAAGAGCCCTCAAAGGAGTAGTTCACCTTTTTCCTTCTCTACAATGTGTGGACAGAAGTTCAAAAAACATTAAATAATTAATTAATTTGAATAATTCAAGTTCCTTACTTAAAAAATAATATAACGATTAAAAGATTAACCTGATTATAGGATTATATGTATATATCATATTGCGATTATATATGAGTAAAAACTCAATGTAAGGTGCTAGGAAATCTCTGATATAAAATCTTCCAGAAAAATCCCGCCTCATTTTAAGAAAGAATACACACACACACACACACACACACACACACACACAGAAATCTGTCCATGGATTTCATTTTGTCTTTTTTTTTTTTTAACATTTTCCCTTTCACCTCACTTTTGCTTCCTTTATTCTTATGATTAAAAATCTGAAGGTCAAGCCATAATCAACTTAAACAAGAATGAGTCCTCCTCAGGCTCCTTTCCTAGAAGTGGCAACATATATTCACGGAACCAGGATAAGGGACTACAAATGCTGGGTCACACTCAGTTCAGGCCCCTTTCTTACAGGTTGATGAAGGACTTTTAAAAACAAAAGAGGAACTCAAGAGAAAGGAGCCCCATTCTGTAAAATGAACTGTGTACATTTCATTATGTCCTTAAGCATAAATACCACAAAACAAGTTGCAAATAACTTACCAGCCAAGCCACACTGTGGTTCTGATATTAACAACAAATCCTCCTTACCAGAAAATTGATGAAGCCCTAGCTACTGTGGCATTGCTCCTTCCCTTCTGTTGAGTCCTGTGTCTTTTTATCTGTTGACCCTCCTCTTTGCTCCATGCTAGTATACTTCCAGGGAGTTTGCCTCTTTACAGGAGAGCGGACAGGGGTCTTGCAGAAAAGTCTCTGTCTCCTGTCTGCAATTATTTGAAGTTTAGACTCTTTTTCCTTCCTAATAATTCAGTAATTCTGCGGCATTTTCTGGGCTCCTCTATATCAATCCCTCCTGAACCATGGCTAGGAAATTTCTCCAGACAGTAAACTGGGACATTCATAATGCTCACCTCATTTGACTCATCACTTAAGGATCAAAGATACTTCATGGCCTGATGTCTGGTATCTTCAAACCATTGTTTCATAGCGTTTGTTTAGTTTTAGAGGGTTATTTTAGGCAGGATAAATCCAGTTCCTTTTATTCCACCTTAGCTAGAAGCAGAAGTCCTGTGTCCATTTGAAAACCAAGTCCCAAACAAGACAAAACAAAACAAATAAAACAAACTATGTGATAGAGAGATAGATAGATGATAGATAGATTGATAGATAGGAAGAAATAACTGAGACCAGATAAACTTGTCAAGATATTTTTAGAACACATTTTGATAAAATCATTACTAGGTCACTTTTTTCTTTACATCAATTTCCTCATTAAATACAACGAAGCACCAACTGTTTAACAAAATAAATCATCCGTAAGTCTGTTCTCCTCCAGCTGATGGCCAATACTTGACCATCTCTTCCAACCTAAGAAAATCATGAACACCCTCACAAAGTCCAAAATACAACAGAATCCGCTGCATGTGATGTGTAGCCTACTCTCATTCTTCCAGTTGCTTTTCATGCTGCTTCTGGTTATTCCTCTTCCTTGGCAGAGAATAACCACCTTGAACTATAAGGATGAGTTTCATGCTTCTTCGTTTTTGTTTTGTTTGTCCTTTCCAATTTTTATTTGGAAAATTTTTGTAACTCTTCTCCTTTCGCTTGTGTTCTGGCTCTTTTTGAACAGTAGTATGTGTTCTTAACTGTATTATGAAATCTCTCATTTACAGCAGCTAGTGGAGACATCACCCACTCTACTGATCTTATCATCTTAGCTCTCCTTTTCCCATGTCTCACTTCCTTTGGAGGTCTTACACTGTTTTCCTTTCCAGCAAATCGTCCTTATCTACCTCTAGTTGATTTCTGAGCTCCTTGACTCAGAGTAGCTCAGGAAATCTCCAAATCCCCAAGTGGGTAAATGGGCTCAGAAGGAGTAGAAAAGGGGGGACAGGGCAGTATGGCAAGATCAAAAGGCTGGGCCTTTGTTGTACTACTTTGAGTCATCCAAAGTTCAACATTTAAATTAGTCTGTAGTCTAATTATTTTTTTCCTGTTCACTGCTACATTAACCCATGCAAATGCAAGAGACAGAGCAAATATGTTTTACCTTTTAGGCCCACAGACAGTTCTTCAAAACGCTTTTACTCTTCTAGGGAAGAGGGTTATATTACTCCCCAGCATTTGGAGGAAAGAGCTTTAGATGGCCAACTGTCCAAGTTTGCCCAGGACTGAAGGAGGTTGCCCAGGGCTGGAGGGCGTTCCTTGTTTGCTACAGGACATCTAGTTTTAAAATCAAACAGTCCTATGTAAAGGAGGACAAGTTAGTCAACCTAGCACTTCCTGGTTGAATGCCACATCACTTCTGGTTCACCCTAACAATTATCCCCACCTACAGGATGATCAAAAAAGATGATCAACACAAAAGATTAATTACAGTCGGGTTCAAAAGTAAGGATCCCCAATCACTGATTTCTCCAGGTATTGTTAATTTAAATGCACAATAGGGCAGTTTGGCAAACATTTTACATGTCTTTAAACATATTTATCTGTTTCTCTAAATATTTCACAATTTCAAAAATACTTTCCTGCTCTATTTATTTCTATTTCATTTTCAACTATTACTCCTTTCCTTCCATGATTTTAAGAGGCATATTTTGGAATCACTTTAATGGCCAATGTGATGGAATATTTAAAAAATTACTGTCTGAGTTACATTTTATTCCAAAAATAGTGTAAATCCTTTTTGTAGAAAAATACCAACATGTACATGTATGTTACTTAGAAAAATACTAACATATTAACATGTACATTATAATGTGGACAAAGAATGTCTCCTGCCATATCAGTAAACAAAGGATGTTGCAGCCATCAAACCATCAGCCACTGCAGCAGCACTCCGACAGTACACCCTGAGGGGATTCAGGATGGAGAAAAAGAGGATACTGTCCCTAAATAGTTAAGGCACACGTATCAAAGGAATAATTTCAATAAGCCCAGACTCTTGCATCTTCTCATACAATGAAAAGCCACTAAATTCACTAACTTGAGATGTCTGGTTTTCTTTAATTGGCAGTAATCTTTTGATATTCAGACTACCCGGGCTTTTTTGGAAGGACTCCTATATATCCTGGCTCCTCCCTTACTTCCTCAGAACAGTCCCTCAGAGCTATCTGAGAGGCTGTCTCCCAGGCTTAAGTCCTCATAAGTTCTCCAAATAAAATATATTTCTCAACTTTTAGGTTGTGCATTTTTTTCAGACAATATTCATGTAGAAATGAATAAATGATCTCTGCATTCAAAATCTAGAAGGCAATAAATTAAATGTTAGCAGTATTTATTTCCAAGCAAGTGGGATGTGAGATTATGCTATTTTTTAGTTGTTTTTCTGATCTTTCTGTAATATAATTAAAAATAAATAGCAGGAGAATTCCCTGGCAGTCCAGTGGTTAGTACTCCATGCTTTCACTTCCAAGGGCCTGGGTTCAATCCCTGGTCTGGGAACTAAGACCCCACAAGCCGTGTGGCACAGCCATAAAAAAAAAAAAAAAAAAAAGACTGGCTTGAAAAAAATAAATATCAGTATGAATTTAATCATTTTAAAAAATTAATAACAGTAAAAAAGAAGAGGATCTGGAATTTGGAATTTTATGAGTTTGGAAACTCATTTTTCCCTCTTAAAATTTTTATCATCTAATTCAATTATGCTTACCCTCTTACTTGGCTATGATTTTACTTTTGTGACAGTGTAAAGGATATTTAATTTATTTCAATTAATCTCCTATTTTTGCCATTTAAGTTCTTCCAGCTAATACTCTATTACTGGTTACTTAATTTTTCCAGTGAATCACTTATTATCAGACTTATGGATTATTTCAGCTTCTCCTTGTGACAAACAGCGAGGCACAGAAAGTACAAAATCGCCTTCAAGATGTATTAATATTAGACTTATTTGAAAAAAAGCAATGATTGTAAAATGTAATTTTTTATCAAATCATCATTTCAGCCATATCATTGTGCTAGCCAATTCTTCTTCACCAAACTGCTCTGGCCAAAATGTTTTTGGTCGTATCACCTAGACTCCTAACGTATGAGTTACACACTCATTTTGAGGAGGAACATAGAGAAGAAGATAAAAGAGCTTGAAGAGAGAAAGTAATGAGATGTGTTGAGACCACTGTTACTTTAAAGACATCCGAATTTACTGAGAGCATTCTTGAGGGTGTGAGGGACCATGGCCATTACAGAGAAATCTCCACAATTTCACTCTTCCCCCTCTCTTTCCTCATACCTCCCCCCTTCCAGACAGCATCCCAGATTAAACAGCTGCCATTATGTCCCCCAACATCCTACAAACTTAGACTACTTACTTCTCATTTTTATGTTAAAGTTTATATATTACAAACATTCTCCTTCATGTTGTAGTGCCCGTCCTATCAGTTACAAAGCTCTCAGCTGCCTGTTACCCTCATTCAAACTCACTCAAGTGACAAGGAAATTTGTTATTTCACATTAACATAGTCCAGAAGTCAAGAAAGCTTCTGGGTTTCCTGGTTCAATCACAGGTCTGTGTCATGAAGAGCTTTCTTCTATCTCTCCACTCTGCAGCCTCAGGGTATCAGTTTTGTACAGAGACTGCCTGTTTGCATGGCTGAAAAGGACTACCAGCAACAACCAGAAAGAGAAGGAGAAAGCTGCTTTTCCAACCATGGAATACAGTCAACACTCCATATCCCCAGGTTCCACATTCTTGGATTCGACTGACCGTGGATTGAAAATATTTGGGGAAAAAAATTCCAGAGTTCCAAAAAGCAAAACTTGAATTTGCCAGCAACTATTTACATAGCATTTATAATTGTATTTAAAACTATTTACAGAGCATGTACATTGTGTTAGGTATTATAAGTAACTAGAGATGATTTAAAGTATATAGGAGGATATGGGTAGATTATACAAAAATACTATACCATTTTATATAAAGGATATGAGCATCTCTGGATTTTGGTACCTGTGGCAGTCCTGGAACCCATCCCCCAAAGATACTGAGGGATGACTATATAAGGCTTCCATTTAGTCTAATGTGATCAATTTAGGACACACATTCTACCTAGAACCAGTAACAGCTGCCAGGAAAATGCCGTGTGCTGACAGACCTAGACTCAGAATAATTAAGTTTTAACCCCAGAGCTGGGAAGGTGGTATCTGAATAAAATCAGGATTCTCTTAGGAAAGAGCAAAAGGGAAGGCATGCTGAGTAGGGAACCAACTGGATCCAATACACCCTTGCTGCATTTTTCTTTTATGATTCCTTCATTCCATATTGATTAAACTACCCAGACAGCTGCTGCCTTTCCACCTCACTGGGTTTTGTAGGTGAATTACAGTATGGTGGTGAAGAGCTCTGGAATTCCAAGGTCATGGTTCACTCCCAATTCTGCCACTTTCTTCCATTGTGAAAAAGCCTTATGAGTGTCAATATATTATTTGATCTCTCTGTGCTTATCTTCACAACTGTAAAATGGGGTAGTCATAACTGCTATTTCATTGGGCTGTTATATGGATTCCATAAGAGTCTATGCAGTACATGACTACAGTGAAGTTTTGGCAAATGTTAGTTTCTCTTATTAACATTAGTAAATTAATTTTATGCAAAATGGTAATCTTACCAGTGGGTCTCAAAGCATGGTCCCTGGACCAGCAGTGTCAGCATTGCCTGGGGACTTATAAGAAATGTGCAAGCTTCAAAGCAAACCAACTGAATCAGAAGCTCTGGGGGTGGGGCCCAGCAATCTGGGCTAACAAGGCCTCCTGGTGATTCTGAAGCACATTCAAGTTTGAGCACCATGAATCTACACCAGCTCTACCTCCAGCCAAATAGCACCAGTCACCATTCCTAGAAAGTGCTTCGCAATCCTTCGTCAAAATATCTTTGCAATTGCTTATCCCTCTCCCTGCTGTGCTCTCTCCACTGTATCTCTAGCTTTAAGGCTCAGCCTGAACATTACCTTACACTGATGCTATATCTGCCTGGAATGCTCTTCCTCTAAATCTTTCCAGGGTTGAGTCCTTCTCCTTTCCAAGGTCTCAGATTAAATGGCACCTCTTTACAGAGACTTTCTTGCACCACTGAGTCCAAAGTAGCCTGAGTCTCTTTCTATCATATGACACTGTTTGATTGTTTCCACAGCACTTATCACTATCTGGCTTTGTTATTTATTTATTTACTTGTAAATTGTCTTCCTCCAGTCATTAAGATATAAGATCTGTAGAGGTAGAGACCTTGTCTACCCACCACTATATAGATCCTTAGCACCTAGAATAGTGCCTGGAAAATAGTAGGCACTCACTAAATATTTGTTACATGAATGAATAGACAAAATGACAGCGAGAGTTTGGTACTACCAACATAAGGGCCAAATGAGCTGTGTCATGCTTCTCACATGATTCAAGTCATCACATTATGATGCTAACAAACAGATTCAAAAGTCTGTGTTCTAAGGTCAAAGAATTACAGCTCCCACATGGTACAGAGGGCAGGAAGTCCCCAGTTGCTTCCCTGCTCCATGTAAGCAGGTAAGAAACCACCCAGACAATTGTATTTGCTCTTTTCTGTATATCTGTCCAAGCCTTTCCCCATGGTCTTGGTGGTTTATTTGTTTCATTACCCTGACAACTCAGAAATTTCTTCTGCCTCCACATTAAGCCATTTTTCCTGACATCATGATGTTTCTAGAGATGAGCAATTTGTCCATCTCTACCTCATAATAACCCTTTACCTCTGTAAAGCGAGAAATGAAGTCAATCCTCAGCTTTCTCTTTTCCAAAGTGAGTGACTCCACCTCCTTTCAATGCTCCTCTGAGGGTTCATTTTAAAATGTCTAATGCTCTCCTATGGATCCTCTCCAGCTTTCTCCATTATTTACAAAGTGAGGACATTCAAACTGGGAGCAATGGTAAAGATTCAGAACGTTTCTTTTTTATTAAATTAAAGGTGCGTGCAAACTCTGTGCAGCAGTGATGAAACCTAGAAATATTACAACATGAGTTCAAGTTCCCACTTAGCCACTTATAATCCCTGCGCCTTGGACACATTGTTTACCTTTCTGACCCTCACTTCGATCCCTCTAAAATGGGAGTTCTCATTCCTCAAGATTTTTGTGACAATCATGTAAGAAAACATATATGAAAGTGTAAAATGTGAAATGCTTTACAAGCACAAGTAACTGCTGAAAGACAGAGTACTTTTCATTTCTCTTTAAAAAGTCAATGGATGCAGAGGTCATTATTAATAAATTCTATTTTATATCAAGAAAGAAAAGGTACTAGCTCTAAGGGAGAACACTAGCCCCATCCCCATTAGCTCTTTCACGGATCCACTTAGATGAAGCAGAGCCCATGCTCACAAATTCCTTTAGCTCATTAGAGCACTGCACACTATTTGTTGACATTCACTGGAAGAATGGCTGCATTGGAATTTCTGGGAAGAGTTCTTTTACATATCAAAGGGAATCAGAATAAATAATTTTAGTTACAAGCAGTATATTCTCCTGTTAAAAAAATAGATTTTTCATCATGGTAAATGTGGTGGCCATGAGAATGTACAACTACAGGGAGCAGAAGTGACCAATGGCCCCAGCTGCTGCTCTGAAATCTATCACTTCTTTGTGATGAGGCCACACTTCCCACGAGCTCTTCCCAGCCGATTACTGAGCTCAACAGGAATAGTTTGGGTGTTCCATTCCTGAAAGATAGGACATTCAAGGACTCCTCTATTGGTTGACTTTGGTTCAAGGTTATCTCCCCTGCCAAAGTTTCCTTGGATGTCATAGCCATCTAAGATGCTTCCACTCAACATCACTACCTCTCTCATTCCCTCAGGTCAGACCTCCATCATGTTCTCCCAGCTCTGCCATCTTCTCCAGTCCCACCCTGTTTTCTCTCACAAGTATTTCCCCTAATAAAATCTGGCATCTTTTTCTTGGAAGATCCAGACCAACATTGTAAACAAAACAAAAAAGAAAACTCTCAGTTTTCAAGGAAATTTTGCATCTATAATCACATCTATTCCTTTTAAATATGCAATGAATTACACAAATGGGAAATTGGAGTCCCCACTGTTTAAATGAAGAAATAAGTAACTTGGCCAAGATCAATTACCTCATTTTTTTCAGTAGCTTCTCTATCTCCTAGCCTTCCATGCTCAATGGAAGAAAAAAACTTTAAATTTACTTTCCCTTTTGATTATTATTTTCCTAGCATAAACAACAACAGCACCTACAATTTATTAAGCAGGCAGTGAATAAGCGCTTTACATATATTCAATTTTTCATTTAATCCTCACAAAAACTCAAGAAGGTAGGTACTTCCCCCTTTATACATGTGAGGAAACAGCTTCAAAAAGTTAAGTAAGCTTCTCAAGATCACTCACCTACAAAGTAGAGGACCCAGGACCAGCCCATGACTCTAAATCTAATGCTATTAGCATTAATAACAATATCTCAAATCTGTAGAACATTTTACTAAGCACTTCTAGATGTATTAAGAAGTGGAACTGACACCCACCAGTAACTCTCCCTGCAGAAGTCTAGAGAAGACAAGAGCTAGGGAAAGAAACAGGGGTGACAGGAGCTGACAAGGTACAGGCAAGGATGAGAACGACTAACCTCCCAAATGCTTTAGCTCAGGTGGCAGAAGAGTCACTCATGGCCGTCGGTACTCCAAGGGCCCTTACTTCAAAGAAAGCATGGGGGGAAAAAGTAAGTTTTTGTTAAAGAGATTACCATAATATATTTTCCCAAGTAATCTTCCTAAAATGATTAGATGGAAACCAGCTTCCTACCACCTATCAGCCATGCAATGGAGAAGAAAGCATCAAGCACTCAAGGTTCTCCATGATCCAATTCTTAGCCTCCTCTCCAACTTCATCTCCTCTCCTGCTGTGTTTTACCTGATGCTTAAATACAACAGCATCCACACTGTGCTGTCACATGCCTCTGTACATTCGGTCATGCAGTTCACTGTCTAATTCATCCTTCCTTCCCTTCCTCTGGCTAACTCTTACTCATTCCTCAGCAACTCAGCTCAGCCACCATATACTTCAGGAAGTCTTGTTCAACACCTAGGCTGAGGAAACCCAAAGAACCCCTCCTCTGTGCTCCTTTATCTTGACCCCAGTGCTTACCTCACCTCAACATTTCCTTTATTATGTTGAGATTATCTCCCACTAGAAAAACAAACAATTATTTTTCCTTAAAACATCATCCATACCTCTCCACTCAGGCCCATAAAGTGCTTCAAGGGGGATCCTATGACAGGCAAGAGAAGATCAGGTTCCATGCTCTGGCTTTCTAGGCCCTAAATGATATGGTCCCTGATCTTCTCTCCAAACTCCCCCTTTTCCCCTTGCTTACTAACTGTCATACCACTCTGCATTCAGATCCATTACCATGCCAACCCTATTTTGCCTTAAGACTTCTTTCCTCCACTCTTTGTAGAGTTGTGCCTTTTTATTCTCCAGATCTCCACTTGAATGTTGCCTTCTTAGAGATGCCTCCCATATCCATCTCTAGAACTATCATTATTCTCTCCCATTGTTCCCTATTCCTTCTCCTCATTGCAACCACAAAACTTTATAAATAAGATATTTATTCATTTATTTATTTGTTATTTAATTCTTGAATTTAATGGAAAACACATCCTCAACTCCTCATGCTACTTGAGAGCCAGGATCCAAGCTTATTAAATTGTATTCTTCCAAGGTGTTTGGTGCAACACTATGTCCTCAAATTTGCTGAATAAATGAATGAGCAAGCAAAGTTCAAGAAGAACATTAAAAGAGAGGGAATTACAAAATAGCAGAGATTTATAGAAGTTAAATATTAGTAGTTTCCATAATGACTTGTGTTGAGGGAACTCTAAGTGCTTTCTAAATATTAATTATATTCTATTCACAGGAAAAACTCATTATCTCTAACGTACAAGCAAAAAAGGAAAACCAAGTGAAGTGACTTTTCCAAAAGCAATATAATGAGTTAAATAGGGAGCTTTGGTCTTGACTCTGAATAGCTTCATTTTATACCATCTTGTTCCCAAAGGATATGAAGTGGCTTTGAAAGACACAGACAGTTACACAATTTAGAGTGTCCACAAAAACAAAACAAGCCAGTTGCTCAGAAGCACGACTATTCCTGGTACAAGGTCTGAAAGAAACTTTTCCCTTGGGTCCTCACAAAGAGTAGCAAACCACATCCTCAATCACATCCTCCAGGACATGCAGCAGTGGGGCTCACTGGGTTGTTTGCTAGCATTCCTCAGTGTGGGTTGATGGCACAAGGCCAAGGTTCAGATCCATGGAGCAATTCTCCAAGGAGCCAAATCAAGACAGCCCAGGTGTGCAATTCTCTGATGGTCTCTCTTAATCCAAAAAGACATCTGGAGATTCTGGAGGAATCATTTAACAGCACACCCTTCTTATGTTGGGCTCTGTGAATTTTACTTCTCACGTGAAAACTTCTAATAAGTATTAAGTAATAGTGAATTGAAAGTGACCAGCATCCAGAACACAGTCAATGCTGTGGAACTATTGAAAGTTCCATATGATTTATCAGTCAAATGACCTGGAGAAGGTATAAGTTAAGCTGCTGTAATAAGGAGACCCCAAAATACAGTAACCTGGATAAAACTAAAGTTTATTTCTCACTCGTGTAACAGTGCAGGTATAGGAGGGTTGCTCAAGACAGGTGGGAAGCTCTGCTCCACAAGGTCATCTAGGGACTCAGGCTGGCAGTGTACCTCTACCATCCTTAATAAGCAGCTTCCTTTCAGTCTAAGACAGCTGCTCTGGTTGTTGCCATCTTAGAGTCAAAGGAAAGAAAAAGAGTAAAAGGCAAACAGCTTCCTTGTAAAAATGTAATCTAAAAGTTGTACACATCAGTTGTTTGATCAGTTAGTGACATGGACACACCAACTTGCAAGGAAGACTGGGGAATGGAATCTATACCTGGACAGCCTCATATCTGCCTAAAACTCAAGGAGATTGTATTACTTCCAGGAAGACTAGGAGAGTGGATAAGGGAAACCATAAGACTATGCCACTGGGAATTGGCACCTGCTCAAACAGAATTATCCTCGGATTAAAGAACAACCCACTACTAGCCAGAGGGAAATAAAGGCAGACACCTGTTACAAGTTCAAGTTTTCTATATTCATGTGTTCTGTCCAGTGCACAGACAATTAAGGATCAAGACCCCAAAGTTCTACATCATATGCATGGCTACACTCATTTTAGCCTGAAAAAAATTTTAAGTTGTTGTTTCTAAATGCCAACTAAAACCGTAGAAGAATCAATACAGCCTCCGTGCATTAGATATTAAGAACTGTCATATCCTTGTGAACCCTCCAAGATAAACTAATTGCAAAATGTAAGGGAAGGTAAACAAATAAGATGACAACCACATAGGATTCTTAACTCTAAGCTAGTTAAATGTCAGAGGACTTTTACTAAAACTCAGTAAATTGGTTTTGGAATAGTTGATCTTAGACGACTTCCTTCTGGCAGCCATTAGATGACACCAACAGTTTGTCTGTGGAGGTATTCTTAGTTTGAAACAATAAAAATCATGATGAGGTCAGCATATTGGTATTCTCTCTGTCTAGGGAGGTAGAAAACATATGCCTATCTCATCCAAAGGGGATGTCACATTATTACCATACAAGTTTATAAAAATTGGGCAGCAGGATTTATCACTTACCCCACTGAAAATCATCTCCTCCCTCAGGAGACTGCAATTGTCTCTGCTGACTTAAATGGTAGTATTAAGGTTTAGAGTCTATATGAGCTTTAGTCTATATGGACATAGATTTTCTCCCATAAGCAATTCCTTCCAGTGGAGTGAAAGTTTAAGAAAAAGTCAATAAAAGCTAAAACTCTTAGTTTGTTCTTCCTAATTTTCTCCACAAGGTGGTAAAGAATGTAACAATGATTTAAAGTATTTAAAGCTGACCTACTCCTCATGTAATAGATTTGGCCTAAGAAGTCCACATGTGTACTTTGAAAGAAACAAACAGGTACTTAGTCTAGACATCAGGTGGGTAAGTATACAGGTCTACAATTCGGGAGGAATAGGTGGTTGCTCTGTTAAATACAGAGGGGCCTACATGCTATCAGTAGGCATGCTTTCAAGTATGCCCTCATTACTAGAACAAATAGCCAATGTAAACCCTGACTAATTTGCCTTAAACATCAGTCAATGTCCTTCCAGCTGTGGTCTTCCAAGACATGATGTGATCACATGTATGTACACTTGTATGTATAAAGAATGATGCATCTACCAGAGCTAGGTTCTAATCAGCACAATTTGGTAAGGGGAGAAGGAAAAGAGAACTAACATTGGTTGACCATCCCTATGTGCCAGGGGTAACACTATACCCTTTATCTTTGTTTCTGCATTTATTTCTCACAACAACCCTGTGAGGCAAGCATTATCATCACCATTTTAGAGATGAGGAACCTGAATCACAGAGATGTGAAATGACCTACCCAAGGTCACACAGCTTGTGCACAGAGAAGCTGGAATTCAACACAGTTTGATTGCACAGTTCATGCTCTTTCAAATAAACCACACTGCTGATATGGAATTCTACTTACTCCCCCACTTTGGGCACCACATTGTTGACCATGAATGGGGCTTGGGTCTACAAAGTTCAGGGAGTGGTCCCTAAAGGACCTTTTCATTCCACTAGAATTCTTCTAGCAGACTCCTTGTCTGTCTTACTTGCTATTACACACATCACCTAAAATAGTGCCTGCACCTTCTCCTCCCCCAGAAAAAGGTTTTTAAGTGAATGAATGATTGAGACTAATCACTTTCTTGTAACAAGGATAGTATACAATTTCTAGAGAATTCCCAATGTGTCTAACCGCTTGGATCTCAGCTTGAATCTCTTTAAAATATAAATTCTGTCTGCAATGTATTTCATAAGATTCAACAACTATTTCTAGTATTATTCATTTTTTTAACAGATCTTTATTGGAATATAATTGCTTCACAATACTGTGTTGTTATCTGTTGCACAACAAAGCGAATCAGCCATATATATACACATGACCCCATATCCCCTCCCTCTTCAGCCTCCCTCCCATCCTCCCTGTCCCATCTCTCTAGGTCATAACAAAGCACCGAGATGATCTCACTGTTCTATGCTGCTACTTCCCACCAGCCAACTATTTAACATTCGGTAGTATATATATGTCAATGCTACTCTCACTTCGTCCCAGCTTCATCCTCCCACCCATGCCTCAAGTCCATTCTCTATGTCTACCTCTTTATTCCTTCCCTGCAACTAGGTTCATCAGTACCTTTTTTTTCTTTTTTTAGATTCCATATATATGCATTAGCATACGGTATTTGTTTTTCTCTTTCTGACGTACTTCCCTCTGTATGACAGACTCTAGGTTCATCCACCTCACTACAAATAACTCAATTTCATTTCTTTTTATGGCTGAGTAATATTCCATTGTATATATGTGCCACATCTTCTTTATCCATTCGTCTGTCGATGGACACTTAGGTTGCTTCCATGTCCTGGCTGCTGTAAATAGTGCTGCAATGAACATTGTGGTACATGACTCTTTTTGAATTATGGTTTTCTCAGGGTATATGCCCAGTAGTGGGATTGCTGGGTTGTATGGTAGTTCTATTTTTACTTTCTTAAAGAACCTCCATACTGTTCTCCATAGTGGCTGTATCAATTTACATTCCCACCAACAGTGCAAGAGGGTTCCCTTTTCTCTACACCCTCTCCAGCACTTGTTGTTTGTAGATTTTTTGATGATGGCCATTCTGACCAGTGTGGGGTGATACCTCACTGTAGTCTTGATTTTCCCTTCTTTAATAATTAGTGATGTTGAGCATCTTTTCATGTGCCTCTTGGCCATCTGTATGCCTTCCTTGGTGAAATGTCTATTTAGGTCTTCCACCCATTTTTTAAACGGATTGTTTGTTTTTTTGATATTGAGCTCCATGAGCTGTTCATATATTTTGGAGATTAATCCTTTGTCCATTGATTCATTTGCAAATATTTTCTCCCATTCTGAGGGTTATCTTTGTGTCTTGTTCATGGTTTCCTTTGCTGTGCAAAAGCTTTTAAGTTTAATTAAGTCCCACTTGTTTATTTTTATTTCCGTTACTCTAGGAGGTGGGTCAAAAAAGATCTTGCTGTGGTTTATGTCAGAGTGGTTTTCCTATGTTTTCCTCTAAGAGTTTTATAGTGTCTGGTCTTACATTTAAGTCTTTAATCCATTGTGAGTTTATTTTTGTGTATGGTGTTAGGTAGTGTTCTAATTTCATTCTTTTACATGTAGCTGTCCAGTTTTCCCAGCACCACTTACTGAAGAGGCTGTCTTTTCTCCATTGTATGTTCTTGCCTCCTTTGTCATAAATTAGGTGACCATATGTGCGTGGGTTTACCTCTGGGCATTCTATGCTGTACCACTGATCTATATTTCTGTTTTTGTGCCAATACCATACTGTCTTGATTGCTGCAGCTTTGTGGTATAGTTTGCAGTCGGGGACCCTGATTCCTCCAAATCCGTTTTTCTTTCTCAAGATTGCTTTGGCTATTCAGGGTTTGTGTTTCCATGCGAATTGTAAAATTTTTGTTCTAATTCTGTGAAGAATGCAATTGGTAGTATCATAGGGATTGCACTGAATCTGTAGATTGCTTTGGGTAGTATAGTCACTTTCACAATATTGATTCTTGCAATCCAAGAACATGGTATATTTCTCCCTCTGTTTATGTCATCTTTGATTTCTTTCATCAGTTTTATGGTTTTCTGACTACAAGTTAGGTAGTAGATCACCTCCTTATGCAGGTTTATTCCTAGGCATTTTATTCTTTTCATTGCAATGGTAAATGGGAGTGTTTCCTTAATTTCTCTTCTGATTTTTCATTGTTGGTGTATAAGAATGCCGGAGATTTCTGTGCATTAATTTTGTATCCTGCAACCTTACCAAATTGATTAGTTCTACTAGTTTTCTGGTGGCATCTTTAGGATTTTCTATGTATAGTATCATGTCATCAGCAAACTGTGACAGTTTTATTTCTTCTTTTCCAATTTATATTACTTTTCTTTTTTTCTCTGATTGCTGTGGCTAGGACTTCCAAAACTATGTGGAATAAGAGGTGAGAGTGGACATCCTTGTCTTGTTCCTGATCTTAGTGGAAATGCTTTCAGTTTTTCACCATTGAGTATGATGCTTGCTGTGGGTTTCTCATATATGGCCTTTATTATGTTGAGGTAGGTTCCCTCTACGCCCATTTTCTGGAGAGTTTTTATCATAAATGGGTGTTGAATTTCTGTCAAAAGCTTTTTCTGCATCTACTGAGATGATCATATGGTTTTTATTCCTTAATTTGTTAATGTGGTGCATCACATTGATTGATTTGTGTATATTGAAGAATCCTTGCATCCCTGGGATAAATCTCACTTGATCATGGTGTGTGATCCTTGTTATGTGCTGTTAGACTCTGTTTGCTAGTATTCCGTTCAGGATTTTTGCATCTATGTTCATCAGTGATATTGATCCATAATTTTCTTTTTTTGTGATGTCTTTTTCTGGTTTTGGTGTCAGGGTGATGGTGGCTTTGTAGAATGAATTTGGGAGTGTTTCTCCCTCTGCAATTTTTTGGAAGAGTTTGAGAAGTATTGGTGTTAACTCTTCTCCAAACGTTTGATAGAATTCACCTGTGAAGCCATCTGATTCTGGCTTTTTGTTGGAAGACTTTTCATTACGGTTTCAATTTCATTGCTTGTGATAGTTCTGTTTATATTTTGTAATTCTTCCTGGTTCAGTCTTGGAAAATTGTACCTTTCCAAGAATTTGTCCATTTTTCATGGTTGTGCATTTTACTGGCATACAGTTGTCTGTAGTTGTCTCTTATAATCCTTTGTATTTCTGCAGTGTCAGTTGTGATTTCTCCTTTTTCTTTTCTAATTTTATTGATTTGTGTCCTCTCCCTTTTTTTCTTGATGAGTCTGGCTAAGGGTTTATCAATTTTGTTTATCTTCTCAAGAACCAGCTTTTAGTTTTATTGATCTTTGCTACTGTTTTCTTTGTTTCTATTTCATTTATTTCTGCTCTGATCTTTATGATTCTTTCCTTCTGCTCACTTTGGGTTTTCTTTGTTCTTCTTTCTCTAGTTGTTTTAAGTGTAGGGTTAGATTGTTTGAGATTTTTCTTGCTTCTTGAGGTGAAATTGAATTGCTATAAACTTCTCTCTTAGAACTGCTTTTGCTGTGTCCCATAGGTTTTGTGTCATCGTGTTTTCGTTGTCATTTGTTTCTATGTATTTTTTAATTTCTTCTTTGATTTCTTCAGTGATCTCTTGGTTATTTAGTAACGTATTGTTTAGCCTCCATGTATTTGTGTTCATTACAGTTTTTTCCTGTAATTGATTTCCAATCTCATAGCGTTGTGGTCAGAAAAGATGCTTGATACGATTTCAATTTTCTTAAATTTTCCAAGGCTTGATTTGTGACCCAAGATGTGATCTATCCTGGAGAATGTTCCTTGTGCACTTGAGAAGAAAGTGTATTCTGCCACTTTGGGGTGGAATGTTCTATAAATATCAATCAGATCTATCTGGTCTATTGTGTCATTTAAAGCTTGTGTTTCCTTATTTATTTTCTGTTTGGATGATCTGTCCATTGGTGTAAGTGGGGTGTTAAAGTCCCCTACTATTACTGTGTTACTGTTGATTTCTCCTTTCACGGTTGTTAGCATTTGCCTTATGTATTGAGGTGCTCCTATGTTGGGTGCATAAACATTTATACTTGTTATATCTTCTTCTTGGGTTGATCCTTTGGTCATTATGTAGTTTCCCTCCTTATCTCTTACAACAGCCTTTATTTTAAAGTCTATTTTATCTGATATGAGTATTACTACTCCAGGTTTCTTTTGATTTCCGGTTGCATAGAACATCTTTTTCCATCCCTTCCCTTTCAGTCTGTATGTGTCCCTAGGTCTGAAGTGGTCCCTTGTAGACAGCATATACATGGGTCTTGTTTCTGTAACCATTCAGCCAGTCTGTGCCTTTTGTTTCGGGCATTTAATCCATTTACATTCAAGGTTATTATCAATATGTATGGTTCCTATTACCATTTTCTTAATTGTTTTGGGTTTGTTTTTGTGGGTCTTTTTCTTCTCTTGTGTTTCCCGCTTGGAGAAGTTTCTTTAGCATTTATTGTAAAGCTGGTTTTGTGGTGCTGAATTCTCTTAGCTTTTGCTTGTCTGAAAAGCTTTTGACTTCTCCACCAAATCTCAATGAGATCCTTGCTAGGTTGAGTAATCTTGGTTGTAGGTTTTTCTCTTTCATCACTTTAAGTATATCCTGCCACTCCCTTCTGGCCTGCAGAGTTTGTGCTGAAAGATCAGCTGTTAACCTTATGGGGATTCCTTTGTATGTTATTTTTTGTTCTTCCCTTGCTGCTTTTAATATTTTTTCTTTGAATTTAATTTTTGTTAGTTGGATTAGTATGTGTCTTGGTATGTTTTTCCTAGGGTTTATCCTATATGGGACTCTCTGTGCTTCCTGGACTTGGGTGACTATTTCCTTTCCCATATTAGGGAAGTTTTCAACTGTAATCTCTTCAAATATTTTCTCAAACCATTTCTTTTTCTCTTCTTCTTCTGGGACCCCTATAATTCGAATGTTGGTGTGTTTAGTATTGTCCCAGAGGTCTCTGAGATTGTCTTCAATTCTTTTCATTCTTTTTTCTTTATTCTGCTCCTTGGCAGTTATTTCCATCATTTTGTCTTCCAGCTCACTTATTCATTCTTCTGCCTCAGTTATTCTGTTATTGATTCCTTCTAGTGTATTTTTCATTTCAGTTATTGTGTTGTTCATCTTCGTTTGTTCTTTAGTTCTTCTAGATCTTTGTTAAACACTTCTTGTATTTTCTCAATCCATGCCTCCATTCTATTTCTGAGATTCTGGATCATCTTTACTATCATTACTCTGAATTGTTTTTCAGGTAGATTGGTAGATTGCCTATTTCCTCTTCAGTTATTTGGTCTTGTAGGTTTTTACCTTGCTCCTTCGTCTGTGACATATGTTTTTGCCATCTCTTTTTTTTTTTTTATGAGTGGGATTGTGTTCCTGTCTTACTGGTTGTTTGCCCTGAGGCTTCCAACACTGGAGTTTGTAGGCTATTGGGTAGAGCTGGGTCTTGGTGCTGAAATGAGGAACTCCATGAGACCTCACTCCGATGAATATTCCCTGGGGTCTGAGGTTCTCTGTTAGTCCAGTGGTTAGGACTCGGAGCTCCCACCGCAGGAGCTTTGGCCCAACCCCGGGCTTGTGAACCAATATCCCGCGAGCCATGTGGGGTGGCAAAAAGAAAAAAAAAAGAGAGGACAATAACAAAGTAAAAAATAAAATTAGACTAGGAAACTATCAGCTATGTTAGAAAGAATATAAAAATAAAAATATAGATGAATATATAACAACCGGAAGGTACTTCAGTACAATAGTAAAAAAGAGGAGAAGGGAAAAGAAAAAATAAAGAAAAAAAATGAGGGGAAAGGCCTTGGCTGTGGAGGGCGGGGCCTAAGCAAGGGTGAGGTTTGGGAAGTGGGTGGGGCCAATGCTTAGAACCCACAGGCCCTGAGGGCTGTGTGGGAGGCGGCTTAGGCTCAAGGAACAGAAGGGGCCCAGGCATGCCCCCCACCTCTGGTCTCAGAGAGCAAGGGACCTCACCTGGGAGCCCATTAGGCTTCCTAGGCTTGAGTGGGTGGGGCAAACGCCCTCCTCTCCTCTCCTGCTCCTCCTGGAGGGCCCCTGCCACCTGCCTCTCCTGATCTCCCCAGCCTCCCTCCTCTGCCCCCAGGACCCACTCGGCCTGGATGGGGCTTTGGAGGGGTGGTACCAACTTGGGAGCTCAGCAGGCTCCCCTACTCGAGTGGGCCAGGCAATTGCCATCCGCTCCTCTCCTGCTCTTCCTGGAGAGTCCCTCCCATCTGCCTCTCCTGATCTCCCCAGCCTCAGAGGCACCGATCCTGTCTGGCCTCCACTTCTCCTCCCTGCTCAGTCCCCCTACATTCTACCGGTTCACTTTGGGGTTCCTCCCATCTCCTTGGGCGTCAGAGTCCCCCACCAGCAGCTGGCAGGTGCCCTAGTTGTAGGGAGATGCTAACTCCATGTCTTCCCACACTGCCATCTTCTCATGGGCTCCTCTAGTATTATTATTAAACTGTCATTTATTGAGCATTTACTACGTTCATGGTATTGCCCTAGGTATTTATAAGCATTATCCCATTTAATTTCACAGTAACTCTACAAAGGAGGTGCTTATTTCATTCATGAAAAAGCTAAGGTGTAGAACGATTCAGTAACTCAAAGTACTTGACCGAAAGCTGTTCAACTCTAAACACCAGTGGTGGACCTAAAAATTTAACATCTGAAACAGAACCTTTTTTAAAATTTCTACTTTTATACAACAAAATTATTTCCAGTAAGTATTATTTTTAAATAATTGATTCAAAACATGAATAAATTTCAATTTTAAACATATTATTCAAGGTCAGTAGGATATTTCACATATACACTAAAACTTGCATCCACTAACCAAAAAGATTACATCTCACAGTTCATATGTGGTCTGACTGTTCTAAATTTTAAGCACAATATGACTTAAATTCTGTTTCTTTGTCTTCACAATCACTGTGCTATTTATCTCAGATCTTCCATTTAAACACAGGAATAGGTGCACTACAGCTATTGGAGACACAAAGCACATATGAGATGAGCAGTAAAAATTCCAAACCATTATGAACTTACTCTCAAAGCCAACACATGTAGCTGAGTCCATGCATACTAAGCACAAATTACATAACTCAGAGTCTTTTTAATTAATGTAGAAGACAAAGGATAAGACACAAAAATGTGCTACTGTGAAGCTTACATGTATATAATTAAGTTACCCTAGTCACTGTTTAAAACTTAGAACAAAAAATTTTCTCAAGGTGTGTTGTATCACTGACGTTGAAAACTGCAAATGCATGTGATAATAAAATGCAAAACAACTTTTAATTCTTTTTATTATTGTCTTTAAATTCTCTATAGACAACACACCTCATATCACCTGCACCTGAGGCTGACCCTTCCCACTACCACTCCCCTTGGTAAATTGCTGACACAGACAGCTCTCAATCTCCCAGTCACATCTGTACTTACTATCTATTAACTGAGCTCAGTTACGCTCTTTCCTATTCGTCCTTTAAATACATGGTAGAAAGACCAGTTTTTCTCCAATATGGAGCCCTATTAATAACTTTCCGCTGTTTAGAAGGAAAGAAGAGTTCCTGGCCTGAGTTACCTTGAATATCCACCCGTTACTCAGTAAACCTCTCTTTAAGGTTGCTTCCTGTGCACAACTTAGAAAGGGCTGCCTCACTGTAACCACAAGAGCTACAATCTTCTTCCTGTCTTTGTTAGTTTCATGTTCTCTTATTGTAAACTATGTGCATAAATTAGCATAATCTGGAAAAGTGGAAAAATCACTACAGTCACTGTCCACTTAGTGAAAAGCAAACTCATCATCTTTAATATTCTTTTCCAATGGCTGAACATATCCAAGAATCCCTCTGAAAATGTAGCCTAAAATAAACTACTAAAAACAGACTATGAATTAGAGGTGAGAGGGGAGAAAATAGGAATAAGAAGAGATTTAGAATAATTCTGATAAAGTCAGGAAGTTTTGTGAGAAAAAACAATTGTGCTTATATTATTTTTTGTGCATTATACAGTATCATATATGTATGCCATATATGTTAGAGAAAATTACTAGTGTCTATATGATCTCAATAAATATATCATGAATGAATGAGTTTGTAAAATAAATATTAGTTATACTGAGTCAGAATATTTTGTCATCTGTAGCTCTTTCTCCTACAGTGATTCATGTAAATTGCAGCCAGATTATAATATTTGTCCCAAAGGGAATTTAATCTCTTGACAATTCTACTTTACTAACACTCATTAATCCCTACAGTAAATTGAGACAGTTAATACTCATAAACTTCCCTATCTTGGAAATGGTGATATCAAGACATGGTGACAGGGAATAATTCCCTTGAGTGCCTCAGGGTGAGAGACAAGAAAGGAGATGAGGGTGGATCCCTGAGACTTGCTAGGAACAGAGCTCCAGGAGGAGTCATAGAATCTTAAGGTGGAAGGTACCTCAAAAGCTGTCTCCTACCTTCCTTAGCAAATGCTATGAACACACTAGAGTCTTTAGACTCCACTAGCAATACCTCCAAGAACAGTGAGCTCGCCACCTGAGTTGAACCATCCTACTTTGGGACATCTCTGACTAATAAATTCTTCCTTATGTTGAGGTGAACTCTGTCACTTGATACATTCTACTCTTCATTCTGAGGCTGAGCAGAACAAGTCTGGTTTCTCTTCCGCCTGAACTGCCTTCAAAAATATTAAGGCAGCAAGCATTTTGCAGTTGATTGACCCAGTTCTTTCAACCAGTCCTCGTGTGACGTAGTATCAAGTCCTCTCACCACCCCAGTCACCCGCCCTGTAATAACTTGTCCATGCAGGAGGGAAGACTTTGTGATCAAAGGCATATCTCCTATAAAACTGGACTTTGCTAACTCATCCTTGTTTTCCTTTGCTTGTTTCTTACTCAGAAGCAAAGAAAACACAAGACATCAGAGAATTTCTGCTCTAGATCTTCCCAACAATGCCAACTTTCAATTCATTTTCCAGCAACCAAAGTGATCTTGTGGTTAAGGTTCCACTGATTTAGACAATGTCCTGCAGAGCATAAAATATAAAGTGGCTCTTCAGGCAGTGAAGGATGAAGTTTCAGTCAGAAGTCACCCACCACCTTATTAAAGAGAAGAGAAAGATTTTCTTTCTTCACAAAAAATTTTATGTGACTAATTTTTACATAAATAACCCTAGAGTGACGGTAATGAAAATTAAAATGAAAACACAGGGCTCCCCTGGTGGCACAGTGGTTGAGAGTCCACCTGCCGATGCAGGGGACACGGGTTCGTGCCCCGGTCCGGGAAGATCCCACATGCCGCGGAGCGGCTAGGCCCGTGAGCCATGGCCGCTGAGCCTGCGCGTCCAGAGCCTGTGCTCCGCAATGGGAGAAGCCACAACAGTGAGAGGCCCGCGTACCGCAAAAAGAAAAACAAAAAACAAATACTCAGAATTTCATCAGTCACCAAAATGTCCTTTTCATTTTTCTGTTTTGCCTACCAATTCTTGCCCACATGCATAAACATATTTATATTTTCATTTTCATAATCATAATTTAAATGTAATTTTTGATTCATCATGTTAAACGTAACATTATATTGTAAGTTTTATTCAATATGCTTCACGATTTTTACAGTTACTGTTATTATGGATATATAATATTCCTCAGAGTAGACAGATAATAATTTACTTAATTCATTCTCTAAGGCTTTTTAATGAATTTCCAAAATGTTCTTATTACAAACAGTAGTGCCACAAACTTCTTAACGCTTACAGCTTTTTCATTCTTTAGACAAAATACCATTATCCCCATTTTACAGATTAGTAGATCAAAAGGGATAAGTATTTTTATGCCTCAAAAAATATTCTGACAATGAAAACTATTTTTTTTAATGGACTGCTTAACCCTATGAGATAAGAATATCTATTCCTCACTGGGAGTCTAGTATGCACAGACTCTGCTCTGAAGGATTTAAGAATTGAGTTCAATTTAACCCTCAGTAGAACTTAAGAGGAAGGTGTTTTATCCCAGTGGTAGAGGAAAAAGAGGTTTAGCTGGAAATACTGAGAAAAAGTATCATCAACTTAGAGACTGAGGATTTGAACCCAAGTCTCTCTGGCTTTAAAACCCATACTCTCTGAATCTCAGTTTGCTCAGGTGTAAAACAAGGTATTGAACTAAATATTCTCTTAAGGCTCTCCCAGTTGAAATATTCAGAAGGCTTCTGATAGTTTCAGATCACGATGGTCCTTTCCCAGCACTAATATTCTGTTAATAGAAATTTCCCTTATGGATAACGGGAGAGCTGTTTTAGCACTTCTTTGCTTATAAAAGATGCTGATAGCAGGAATTTTTGACTGAAGCTACTTTATAGCAGTGGTACCTCTGGGTGTTACCTCCATATCAATAACTCTTACAAATGATCTAACACGACCACGTGTAAAATAGATAGCTAGTGGGAACATGTGGTATAGCACAGGGAACTCAGCTTGGTGTTCTATGATGACCTAGATGGGTGGAATGGGGGGGGGGGGCGGGGATGGGAGGGAGGCCCAAGAGGGAGGGGATACATATATACATATAGCTGATTCACTTCGTTGTACAGCAGAAACTAACACAACACTGTAAAGGACTTATACTCCAATAAAAATCATAACTCTTACAAATGATCCTTCCTATTATGTGAATTCCCTCCTTTGATTATTGTGTGATAATACTATAATTTTCCTCAGTCACTACTAAGTCTCTTGACAAAGTGCTTCACTTTTTGAAACATACCTACATACTATCTTCCTGACTCTACCAGGAACTTATTTTGGGTTTTGTTTCTAAATGCTCTCCTGTCATCAAGTGAGTTTTATCTAAGCATCTATGTATAATACCTAGAATTTACTCTTGAATCACTTGGGGAAATAATCTATGACATGTAATTTGTTTAGCTCAGTGCAATTTACAATCTTAGATTATATAGTTTGAAGGAAGAGACTCCCTGTCTTTGTAGTTTTAGCTTCGTCTGACCATTCATCTGATATCACATAGCCCGTGTATTTTCCACACTCTGTATTTTCTGTACATACTATTCTCTCAAACAAATTCTAAAAAAACTCTAAAAAACACACCCTTAACTACCATCCTGAACTCTCTTCCTGAATGAGCTGCAACTCACCACAAGTGTCCAGGAACGATAAGAATGACCATCAGTCCAGCAAGCTAGAGAGGGAACAGCAGGACACGACCTTCATCTATCACTGGTTAAACTGAGAAGGGAGGGAGTTCCATCTTTTGGTCTCCTTTGCTCTCTTTCAGCCTGAAGGTTCTCTACTCCCGGCTATTTGCATTTTCAATCTATAATCAACAGCATTGTCTTTCTGATGATTGTACATGTAGTAGGCTAGGCTTAAATCTGGTGTTTTGTAACTGAGATGCAGGGAAGACAGGCAAAAGCCAGGGGAGAGACAAGAGACAGGGGAACAGGGAGCAGACATTCCCATCCTACCTGATTTCCTTTCCCACAGAGCCCACTGGTTGACACAGAGGGTGTTCAGATTGCAAGAAGAAGGGGGCAGGGAGTTGGGGGGGGAGAGAAGAAAATAAAAGTGACTATATTTGCTTAAACAGAACATAAACAAACCAGGTACACAATGTCTTTGTATAACCCCTGTTGCTAATAAACACATAAGCAATCAAACTGCATCTGGGATTTTGCAAATAAAACAATAAAGACAGTCCCTGCCCTCAAGGGGCTGCTGGTCTGAATTCCACAAAAATGACACAACAGTTGACTGGAAAGGCAAGCCTGGCTAGGCAGGCAAGAGGAGGGATCCATGAACAGAGGAAAAGCTTGCTCGGGAAGCTCCTGAAGGGAAAGTTTGGGTATCTCCAAACTTAAATCCAGGCCCAACCTCTGACTCCCATCTGTGAAACAGTACTAACTGTAACCACTAGGTGAGATTATGGAGTGAGAATTTGGTGAAATAAAGTATGGAAAAAGAGCTCTGAAAACTATGAAGAAACATGCAAATATAAATTAAAATAAAATTTGAGGCTTGGAAGCAGAATTCCCTTAAAAATGTCATTTTCAGTCTTTGGAGGATTGATACTCCTCTTACTTTCTTGTGCCGCTACTGTTAACTCTCTATTAATATTCATTGAGCACCTAGCTACATGCCACCCACATGTACATGAATTAACTTTAATCCTCCCCAAAACCTGCCAGGCAAATACCATTATTCCCAATTTACAGATAAGGAAACATGGCTCTGATGAAGATGATGACAGAATTAGAATAAATTTTGCTCATTTAATCAACTTTCCGTCATTTTCTCAGTCTTTTTTTAGTATTTCTTTCAACATATTTCTACCAGTATACTGAGATTGAGTATTAAGATCCCAGCCCCATTCAATAATTTACTTTACTTCATTAGTTCATTCATTCAACCAATATTTATCAAGTCCCTACCAGGTGCCAGGGACTGCCCTAGGTGCTGCGAACCTGTGTTAAACAGAAAAGAGAAGGGCTCTGCTCTTTCGGAGTTCACTTCTAGATGTAAGAGACAGATGATAAATAGATAAACAAATACATCCACGTGATACTATCACATAGTGGAAGGTGTTGTGAAGAATATTTAAATACATTCAAATGATGACAAAGTGAATGAACAAAACTGTCATTTACCCTATTAAAAAGTTTATACTTTTGGGACTTCCCTGGTGGCACAGTGGTTAAGAATCCGCCTCGCAATGCAGGGGACATGGGTTCGATCCCTGGGAAGGTCTGGGAAGTTCTCACATGCCGTGGAGCAACTAAGCCCGTGTGCCACAACTACTGAGCCTGCGCTCTAGAGCCTGCAAGCCACAACTACTGAGCCCGTGCACCACAACTACTGAAGCCCACGTGCCCTAGAGCCCGTGCTCCGCAACAAGAGAAGCCACCGTAATGAGAAGCCCCCACACCGCAATGAAGAGTAGCCCCCACTCGCCACAACTAGAGGAAGCCCGTGCACAGCAACAAAGACCCAACACAGCCAAAAATAAACTAAAAAAAAAAAAAGTTTATACTTTCTTCAACAAAATGTAAAATGGAATCTGTAAAATGCCATCCGTCTTGTTCTTCTGCCAAAAACAAATGAGCCAAGAGCCAAAATAAATGCTTCCTGTTAATCAAAATAGCATTATCAATGTCAAGGAATTATACACTTTGGAGGTGTACGATTTCATCCAACAATTCTCCTTAAAACATCCTTGGCTATTTATACCTCCTCTCAGGTTGCCCACCAGCCCAAGGCTATGAAAGAAAATGGAGACAGTTCTGAAGAACTTCCTGTCTGCAAACAGCTCCACTGTGATATAAGCCCATTATTATCAGGCATGATGGGATCCAGAATCTTCATGTTCCCCACAAGGGACACAGAGATGTGAGTATGGCTAATATCAGAAATAAAATAGGGGCACTTTGAGCCAATAGGAGAGGGAGACAAATATTCAGACACATCTTGGGGAAGTGTCCTACAAAATCCATATGGATTCTTGGCCAAGGCTTCTTGGTTTATTACCACTGAAAATTAGTTTGGTTTGGTTGATTAACATTGCAAATCATAATATGTATCACAATCTTCTGTGGTTTTCCAATGATCAGAATAAGTTCCAAAACATCAAGCATAGCTCCAAGGCTGTGACATATGTAAATCCTCCTGGTACGTTGCCAACAGAGTGCCCAAGATAATGTGATTAGTGCCTCTAATGAGAATAATTTAACTTCCTCATTTAAAAAAGCACCCTCAGTAAATAAACCTCATTGACAGTTTACTACTCCCTGGGTGGAGAGGTAAAACAGCGAGAGCATAGTATTTGGAGATTAGGGCCTAATTTGAGACATACCTCTGCTATTTCCTGGGTGAGTCACCTTCTATAAGCTACTTATCCTCTTTGAAACTGTTTCCTCATCTGTAAAATGGGGATAGCAGTACCTATCAGTCAGCACTTTTGTGAGAATTAAGTAAAGGAATGTGCATTTACACACATTACAAGGGGCAAAACATCAGACACCTGGTTAGGGTCATTCCTGGGGAGCCCCTGCTACAATCAGGATGCTGTAAGGATGTCTTGCACCCAGAATGTAAGAAGTGTGTCAACCTGGGAGCCCCCACAACTATCTGTGTTCAATACATTTTTTTCAGCCTGAAAAGGCAGGTCATTTAGGCCTTCTAATATTAAAATATATAGTAGAAGTGACAGTGCATTATCTGAGCTCTGCTCATGTCACCATCCTGCAGGTTACCTCAACTCCAAATTAGGTGCAATGAGAATCATCATAAGCACTGACAAATATTTCATTCATCTACTCATTCAATCATTCATTTCCCATCCATCATTAGATGTCATACACTCATTCAGTAAGTATATTCGGAGCTCAGTGCTGTGCTGTGGACTGTTCAACAGCTGGGTTCACAGTCCAGGAGGGAGGAAGGTAACTCAGTGACTGCAATACACTGTGATGAGGGCAATAACAACACAACAATAATAATAAAAGTTAACTCTGCTGATCAAGCTCCTGGTTGTAAGCATCAGACACCAACTCTGGTTTACTTAAGCAGAAAAGAAATTTATTGGAGGGAAAATACTCCTCACAGAATTTCTGGAAAGCTTGGAGGACAAGATGCCAAAAATGGGCAGGAACTAAGAGAGGTCACACAATAGGACCACAGCCAAAATCCCACCACAGGGAAGATCTGGTGAGGACACCGTGGCTGGTCCTGTTTTCGTGGCTACTCTGGAGAACAGGCTGTTCTTGCTGCTGCCAAGTTGAACAGGATAAACCCCTCAGGTAGTGCAGGGAGATGCAACACTGACTATCAGGCTGGGGCATCCGATAAGCTGTGCTCAAGCCCTGGGTCCCAATGGGGAGGGGAAAGCAGCAGCTGGCCTTTCAGCTTTGAAAGTGGACACAGGTGGATGCAATCCTTCCAGGACTCATCCTGAGGGAATCTTCCAAATATGAGAATGGATTTCAGATGCCAGGCAGCGAAATGTTTACTGAGTGCCTTCCATGTGCCAGAGACTGTGCCAAGCAACTTATAGGCAATATCTCACTGGATCCTCAGAGCAGTCCTATAATACAGGTACTTTACTATCACACTTTACCGATAAACTGAGATTTGGCAAGAGGAAGAAACTTGCCAAGTTGTACAGCCAGTAAAGAGGCAAAGCCCTGACTCAAACTCAGTTTTCAGCTCCACACTACAAAGAGAGAGAGAGAAGTACAAAGGTTGTTGGGATCACAGGCAAGAAGCCCTTGAATCAGACCAGGGAGTGAGGGAAGGCACCCCAGAGGAAGTGAGGTTGCAATGAGATTTAATGGATAAGAAGTTGGTTAGATATTGCAGGGAGGTGTGTGGGAACTGAGGGTAGAGGCAGTGGGGTTTAGGAGAGGTAACAATTTATGAAAAGAAAAAGTGGCACAAAACAAACTCAGGTTTCTTGGAACCAAACGTTTTTTGTTCATGCAGTACAGCTGAAGAAAAGAGTACAAAAGGAAGGGGTGTGAGTGGGAAATGTGGTGACCCCAACCTCAGGCACATGTTTGTCCCCAGAAAGGATTCCAGGTCATTCCATCATTAAAGAGCGCCCATAGCTAGACAGTGACACTGGAATTGTTTAATTCCTTTGTCTTCACTGAAAAAGTAGTGGAAATGAAGTGAACAGAACATCCAGACAACTTTCAGCACCATTTTCCTAAATTAATCCTACCATCCTAACTCTAGAATTTAAAGAGCAAAGAATTTTCCAGGGACAGTAGGAATTCCAAAGAAAGTTCTCAACCTGGAGTGATCCTGAGTACTAAGTGATGATCCAAGTATTTGTGGAGAGTGATCAGGGACCAGCTCCTGACAAGCCTGGCCAAGGTCAGAATTTCCTGAGACCGTCCCCCAAGCAAGATCAGCAAGGAGCAATGCTCAATGCCTGATTCACTCGGTCCAGGCCATTGCCCCAAAGTCTCATCTCACATTAGCATTAGCACCAACTCAGTGGGTAGGCGTGACTGGGTCATGCCTTGTCAGATTAAATTTTCAAGTGCCTTCACTTTTTTCTAAAGAAAGAAGGATATGTTTTCAACTTTATGGAAGGGTATATATCAGCAACTGTTAAATATCTCCAAAAATCCATTCTTTCTTTCTATTTAGTATTAGGACAAACACACGCACTCGTACACACACCTCCACCCTGAGTTTTAGCAGAACACACATCCACTCCACCAGAAACACATTCCCCAGACTCTCTTGCAGCTAGGTGTGCCCATGTAACTACGGTTATCTAATGGTGTGTGGGTAAGAAATGATGTGTACAACTTCTGGTCACTTTCTTCACAGTAAATTGCTTGCCTTCCAATCAGTTTCTTTCTCCCTTCCCAAGGGTTAGAACATGGACATGTTGTTGGCAAGAAACTGACTATGTAGATGAGGAAAACATTCTAAGAGATGGTGGAGCAACAATAAAGGAAGAACCTAGGTCCCTGAATGACCTCTCAGAGCTGCCCAGCCTTCCCAGGCCATCCACCTACAACAGGACTTATGTAAAAGAGAAATAAGATCCCATATTATTTAACCCACTGTGTACTGGGGTTACTGTGTTACAGCTTAGCCTTTCCCTAACTACACAGGTTTCATCTGAAGGTAATGACAGAAAGCATGTGTTTTTCTTGAAGACATGGAAACCTAAGTTCTAATTCTAGCTTTACCACTAACTAATCATCTGCAGTCAGCTAACTGCTCTAGGTATTCTTCTCACATGCAACAAAGGGCAAATAATATTAATTTTTCAGGTTTTAAAAGAATTATAAATAAAAGACCCTGTATGGTGCTGGTACACAATGAGTGCTATAAATGCTACTATTTTTATTGTTATCTTATTTCAGGTCACTGATAATGCCTGCTGAAAATACCACAGCACCATGAGGCATCCAACTTGGAACTCTCTAAATATGCTTAGAGGACTCCAAAATGCCATGTACAGCCAAGTTTATCTGATAAAACGTGGTATGAATTCTATTAGCTGACCTGGACTTCATCCCACTTTTGAACATCTATAGCCTTTCAATTTGGCATTTTGCATGTCAACTCTGCAACTAGAATGTGAGGGGAAGCCTCCACACCTGAGCAACGGGGGTGGGTCTGCACCCACTGAACTCCTGCAGATGGGAGGGAGCTCTCTGCCTGCAGTCAGTGGTTGAGTTAGAGGCTGCTCCTTTCGTTAGTGTGGTATGACTGGTGCCATCTCACCTATGGCTTCTGGGACCAGTTTAGGTGACAAACGTGGTTCAGAAAAGGAGACCCAGGGAAGGACTTTGTCATTGGCTCTACTGGCCTCTTACATTTTATCCAAGAAGTTTCCAGATTTACAGCATAGAAGGCAGCAGTCACACCTGTAATACTAGCAGCACACCCTGACCAAGTTGTCAATTCTATTCATGAAATTCAAACCCCTGAACCATGTCAGTGCTGATGAGAAGTGTAAACTGCCAATTCTTCAGAGTTCTTCAAATATCCTCTTATCATGTGGAGCACACGGAGTGAAAAGTCCCCTTATGGACTCCCTCACCCACCTACCCACCCACCCCCAGAAAGGCAACAGACTCTTCCATCTGGAGCCCTATGTCTGTCAACTTTTTTTTAACCATTTTCTCAAGGTATGATTGACATAGAGAAAGTTGTTCATATTTAATATATACAACTTGATGAGTTTGGAGATACGTATACACACATGATGTCAGCTTTAAGAAGGAACAAATTCCCCTCAGATCATAAATCCCAGGTAACATTCTAACTGAAATCAATTTTTTCCTTAGGCCTCAGAGAAGCCAGCTGTTTCTGCTCCTGTGCCAGGGTGGATACACTAGCTCATTGTCTGCCACTGGTTCTCCAGAGTCAATTTATGCTGCCTCCTGTTGGCCAACATTTTAAGTAAAACTTCCTTGAGCTCATGGCTAGAAAATGTCACACTGGGTATCAGGACCCAGGCAAGGCTGTGAGCAAGCTTTCAACAAAAATTCAACAGTCCTTTACTGCTGAAAACACTGTTTTGACTTAACTCTACATTGCTGAAGCATGAAGGAATATGAGTTTACAAGGAAACAAACCCCCAAATGCTAAACAATTGTGCCCTCTGTATGTACAGCAGCACCCTTCCAATTTGTCATTACCTTCCTGTTCTTCTGGTTCTCTCTTATACATAAGACCCCCTGAATCCAACTTGCCCAAAGGTCATTCCATGGAGCTACATAAGGCAGGACGGAGGCCCTCATGCTGACAATGAAAGAAGTCAGTTCCAGGCACTTGCCGAAGGTCACATGGTGGGTCAGGGGTAAAGCCATGGTCTCAAAGCTTCCCTTCTGAAGTGCCCAGCGTGTGGGGTGTTTTTGCTGCACTAGCTAACAGGTCATCTGTCATGTTCTCCTTGACTCATACATTTTCAAGGGCCAGAACCATGCTAGTGTCCATGTCAAGACCTCAGTGATAGTGGCAAGTACCCCACAAGGCCTCCCATACAAACGGTGAGAAACGTCAGCTCCCTTGAAAGAAGAAGCTTCATGCACAAAACCCAGCCATCCCCAGAGTCGACCGTACCATGAGGTCAGAGGCCAGGAGGCTTTTTGGGAAGGCACATTCTGTGTGCAATGTCTGAACTTGCCAGGTCTCAGGGAAGTTGGACTTCTCCCAAGGAAAGTTTTCTCCCGACTCTTGACAACTGTCAGCACATCTCACAAAGACAGGAACTCCCGAGATAGAGATGCCAAGCAGCCAGGAACCATTAAGACTAAAACCTGAGCTGCTGAAGGAAACTGAAGACTGAGTGATTTTTCTTCTCTGAGCTGCAACCTGTGAACTTTGAGAACGAAGTGTCATTTATTGTGGGCCTGCTCTGGGCCTGGCTCTTAGCACACTTGATCTCACTGAGGCAGTACAGTGTAATGCACGGCTCCTCAACTGAGGCACCACTGACATTTTGGACAGGACAGTTCTTTATTGTGGGGACTGTCCTATGCATCGCAGAATGTTTAGCAGATCCCTGGCCTCTGCTCACTAGAGGCCAGCAGCACTTCCTCTTGCCACCTGTGACAACCCAAATTGTCTCCAGCATTGCCAACCCCTGGGAGACAGATTCACCCCAAGTTGAGAATGATTACTATAGTGGCTATTTTGCAGGCTCTGGAATCAGACAGCCAGACTCCAAATCCTGACCCACCCTTTATCCCATTTATCAGATAACCTTAGAAAAATTCCATAAGTTCTCTGTTCCTCAGTGTCCTTAACTGAAAATAGTTAATGGTAATACCCACACATAGGGTAGTTATGAGGGTTAAGTGAGACATCACACATGAAGCATGTAGAATCAGGCCTGGCACAGAGAAAGCCAACCTTCCCAAATGTATTCTCATCCCCATTTTTCAGAAAAAGAAAGTGAGGCTCCAAGAAGTGACTAAGAGATCACACAATCAGCAAGCAGCCCAGCTAGTATGTGAACATGATTCCTCATGGGCTCAATAACCATCAGTGAGTGGCCACCACGCAGCAAGCCCTGGTCTGGGCTCCTCGGCTAAGGAGGAAACGAGACAATCCTTGTGCTCAAGGAACTCCAAATCCAATGAAGGAGGCAGGCACGTGGCCTGGCGGTTTCATAACGTGTGCTATGGCAGAAGGGTAGAGAAGTGTTGGGGCTGCATGTGCTCAGCGGTGAGGCACTTAACCCAGCCCAGGTCATGGGGGAGGAAACACCCAAAGGGATCCTGAAAGACTCCAAAACGCTTTCCCCGTCACCACGGTGCTTATTTCATCTAACAGATGACAGATAGCTTTCGACAGTGACTACAGATGTACGTCTGAGGGGTGAAGTCTGCAGTAAGTCTGGTCAGGGACACCAGCCTCCAAAGATTTGTGGAAAGAGACAAGATCACAGAGTCTCACTGAGATTGAGTCAGATCTCTCATTCAGAACTTCAGGGAGGGTGGGTTGAGAGCTGCCCCTCGCCTAGTCAGTGCATCCTTCAACGGTTTGGAGAGAGAGGTTAGTAAACCCCATTTGACAGCCCTGGGGTGGGTGGGGGGTATCAAAGACAATTAGAACTTACTCAGCACGAATACACAGTGATGAGGAATAAGTAAAAACCCAAACTGCCGCAAGAGCAGGTCCTTCTCCTTGAAGAAGCTGATCACATAAGATGGGACCATGATCCTCATGAGAGACAAAAGGGTTTCACAAGCAGAGATGTTTTCATAGCCCTGTATTTCACTTAATGAGCTGACGACTGAAGGCTCACATTCATAATTCCACTGGTTGGCTCAAACACCTGCATCATGGCTATGTTATCATACACCTGTACAGAATCCCAAATGCTTGGAATGATCCTGTATGACAGCCTGGGGCCCCTGCTAAGAAGGTGGGGAGGGCCAAACCCAGGATCCAGTGTCACGTCTTGTCATTGATCTGTGAGAGGGAAGAAGACTCCATATGCCCTCACTGCACAAAGTGTGGCCCTTACACCAGCAGTATCAGCATCACCGGGGAGCTTAGAAAGTAAAGACTCAGGCTCCACCCCAGACCTACTGGATCAGAGTCTTTGGGGTGGGAATCTATATTTTAACAAGCTCTTCACATGATTCTTATGTTAAAGTTTGAGAAACGCTGCTGTAGACCATCTTCCGTTCACCTTCCCTTTCATTCATTTATTCAACAAATAGTTACTGAGTATCTATCCTTTAATAACCTTGCTACTAGATACTGGGTGTATAGTTGTAAATAAAACTGACACGGTTTTTGCTCTTGCAGAATTTAAATTCTTCTCTGGGGAGCAATGGGAATTTGTGGCCACATTTGATGAGAAACCCATGAGGGAATGAGAAACAAATGCTTATTCCTGACAGATATGCAAGTCGAGTCATATCATGTCATTAACATGAGCAGGCTAACCCAGAACAAATATTTAGCAGGCACTGGAGTTATGCTGGATGAAAAAAATGACAGAAACACATTTTTATTTCTCTTACCTGAATCTGTGCCCCCTGAGAATGAGCCAACGTCCCATTCACTCTGGTTTCCCCAGGGCTCAGCATGGTACCTGGAACTCACTTAATACCTGCTGAATGAATAAGGAAAGGAATAAATCCCAACTAGCCTGAGAGGTTGCCCAGAGCCCTCTGTGTCCTAGGAACCCCTGAACCAGCCTGCAACCTGCCCCCCAGGCTAGGAAAGGGTCCCCCCACTCAATAACCTGCATGTCCACAAAAATTCTGCAAGCAGGACCCTAACTCTAAAAGCCAGTTCCCCACCTAGTGGGCTGTGGAGTAGAGCTTCCTTCAGGGAAGTCAAATCTCTCTGGAAGCACCTCCCTCTGTGCTAGAGGACTCTGTACAGAAAAGGCTGAGAAAGAAATGCAGGAGAGACAGGCCTCCTAGAAGCTGCCCCAAGGGCAAAATTAGAAATGAGACTAGTGGGGTGGGAATGGGGAGGACACAGTGAAGTGCTGCCCCCTACCCAGCCTTCCTGGAAAACAGGAACGTCAACCAGCTGACACTAACAATTAGCAGCTCAGATCACAGAGGTTTTGCTCAACTGGAAAAACTTAGTGGCAGATTTTTGTTTCATTTGGACACTTGATGGACTTAAGCCAGACTGTATATTTACTTAGGAAGAAGAATAAAACATTAAAAACATATTCTTCATGCTGAAATTACATTATCCAAAAGCAAGGTAAAAACAGAGATTTCATATCATTTTTCAGCTCTCAAGGAATAAAATCCCCTCTGAATATGTGGATGTATTGTTTGGGTTTTGCTCATGCACTTTCTTATATGAATAACATGATCTATTAAAGTGGGAGCTTTCATATATAATGAAAGTAAAGAATCTCAGTGGCTACAGGAGGGCCCTGATAAAAGAAGAGGAGGTGGGAAGAGCTGACAGAGCCTCCACGGTGAGGCCACCAGTGAGCAGCAGTTGACGGAAGGGGGCTTTCTGCTCTCCATCTTGTGTGCCAGCAAGAACCTCCTCTGGCTTAACAGAGTAAGCCAAAAATTGGTATAAGCCTTACTCGTGGCTCAGGTATGAAGAGAGAGGACCCAAAAAAACTTACTCTTACCCTCAGTGTACAGAAGCTTCTAAGATGAAGCACGAATGAAAGGTTTACGGTCTCCCTCACCTTGTGCAGGAGAGGAAGGAAGGGGAGGAAGGGTCCCCCAGCCAACCACCCACCCACTGCTGCCCAGTGCAGGAGCCCCTAGGCTGAGCTCACAGCAGGGGTGCTCAGGGGTCCTGGGGAAAAGAATCATTAGGTCAAGGTGGAGATAACACAAAGGCCCAGGCAGCTCCTAAAGGCTCTGGGTACTTGGGTCTCCTAGGGAAGACTGTAGGCCTCACAGGCCCAGAGCAGGTGCTTGAGGCTGGCCCAGCACCAGCCTCCCATGTAGTAAGTCAGGCAGGGGAAGACAGAGGCCTGTGAACTCCTAGAACTGGGTCCCAGAAGGAGGGGAAGAGAGAGAAAGACTGAGATTGAGAAAAAAGGACTGAGTAAATGAGACTCAGAGAGAGAGAGAGAGAGAGAGGGAGGGAGAGAGCATGCGAGAGTGAAAGAGGAGACAGACGGCAAGAGAAAAGCAAGTTTTTAAGAAAAAAACAGATGTCATTGAGAAAACCAAGAGTCATTAAGGTTGACTGAACACAATTTTGAGAGTTTCACATATATTAACTCATTTAATTAACTCCTTATAACATCCTCTAATGAGATATTATTATTATCCCCCATTTTACAGATGAAGAAACTGAGGTTTAGATTTAGTAAACGTCTGAACCAAGATTCAAGTCTAAACAGTTTGGTTACAGAATATATAAAGGAAAGAGAACAGAAGGGAAGGTGAAGCAAGGCAGGACAAGGGAAGAGAAGAGGAGAGAAAGGGGAAAGAGAAAGAAAATCTTAATAAGGAAGACATTTCATGGAGTGGATGAATGGTTAGATGGCAGGCAACAGAGAGATGAATGGAGCAAGTCCTCACTATTAAATCTGACCACTGTGACTCTGAAAACTACCAGTCACTACACAGAGGCTGCTCTCAGTTTGTCCAGCTTTCTTTCTATTCTGTCCAGTAGAAGCATAACAGGGCTTATCATTTCACAAATTTGTTTCCCCAAATCAAACATTCCGGGAAAGTGAGATCTGGGAGAACACACATAGCCTAAAAGATGGGAGTTAGTCCTGCTCTCCAAGGCTAGAGTCTAAAAATGTGTCCCTTAGATTATGGGACCCAGATAAAGTTAAACGACTCTTATTGATTTCTAAACTCCAACAGATGATTCCTGCATGTTCACCCTGGGCCAGGCCCTCTACCAGGCAGTACAGAATGAAGAGGACGCTGGGCTCTCCAATGGCTCAAAAACCATGTTAGCCCCCAGTCAATGTCATGAGTTCTATATACATAGTGGGAATAAAACTCACACAAGCCCAAAGCAGGGGGCGGATTGAGGATAGTTTCATGTAAGTGGCATCCAAGCTAGACTTTGAAGGATGAGCTGGAATTTCTCTGGTGAGGAAGAGGATAGCAGGCAGTACCAAGAGAGGAAACCACATGAACACAGACCAGAAGGTGTGAGAGTGCAAGGAACCTTCCAGAAAGTTGTTAGAAGTTCAGAACAACAGATCTGAACAAGAAGTGGAAGGAAATAACCCCAGTGAGAAATCAGAAGCTCTGATAGTGATAACTCTTGACTGCCTCTCTAAGGCATGTGTACTTTAGCCTGTGAAGTCAGGGACCCTTTGAGAATCTGGCCAAGATCTGAATCCTCTCCCCAGAAAATACACTCACGTACACAAACACACACACAAATACAAAATTTTACATTCAGCATCACAGTGTTCTCCTATCTCTGGTAAGATGCCATCACTGTAGGCAACAGGGAGCTATCAACAGTTTTTAGCAAGAGACTGACGTGATCAGATCCATGTGTTAAGAGATGGCAAGAGAGCAGAAGGTAAAAAACCCCACGTTAGGGTCAGACAGACCTGCATTTGAGAGCCTGCTCTGCCCCTTACTAACTACCAGACCTCAGGCAAGTTGGTTCAAGACGTAGCAACTGAGTTTCTCATAATGGTCACAGTAATAGTTCTGACCTCAGAAGACTGTAGCAAAGATTAAATGAGATAAAGCATTTAAGGTGCATAGCACAGACCCCAGAGAACATGGTGAGCACTGGCTCTATGGGGACTTTTTAAACAATGAACACAGTTCTGGTGGTCTCAATGAGGGAAGAGGCAAGGCCCAGGGAATAATCCCAGGGAGCCTGGCTCACCCACCACCCCAGGAGGTGCCCAATCCTAGATCTCTGTCTGTGGGTACCTGGCTATGTTATGTGCCTTTAGAATGAGGCTCAGCTCTCAACAACACAGCTCTTAGGAGGTGTGTGCTACGACTTCCTTTACAAATAGATGGTGCCAGCACCTCCTGAAGCCAGAAACATGGGATTGGAGAATGACTGGGCAATGCAGCTCACTCAAAATGTTTCCAAATTGATTTCATAACCAGATTATGCCTAAGATTTAAACTTGGCAACCACAGGTCTATTCTTCAGATTGTGAAACCAATATTCAAACAGCTGATGAGGCAGATTCCCAATCGAATGACACAAGTTGCATTGAAGATGCCGACCATAGATATGTCATGGACACTTCACTATGTCTCGCTCAGCAGGAAGGGCACAAACCATTGAGAGAACTCTGCTTACTGAGCACAAATTCCAGTGTCTGGCACATAGTATGCACTCAATTACTATTTGTTAAATGAATGAATGAATGTATTATAAATGAGGCCTCAGGGTTTATCTATCTAGTTCAGTCTCCCATTCTGCACATGTGGAAAGGGATGCTGAGAGAGAAAACAATCATATTCCCAAGGACTTGGTACCTGTTAAGAGTTAAATTATGTCCCCATATGCACCTCAGTACCTCAGTGTGACCTTATTTGGGTCTTTACAGAGGTAATCAAGTTAATATGGGCCTTAACTCAATATAACTAGTGTCCTTATAAAAGAAGAAAATTTGGACACAGATACACACACTGGGAGAACACCACATGAAGATGAAGGCAGAGACTGAGGTGATGCTTCTATAGGCCAAATGTTGCCAACACACCACCAGAAGCTAGGAGAGAGGCATGGAACAGATTCTCTCTTACAACCCTTAGAAGGAACCCACCTTGCCGATACCTTGATTACAGACACTTCTAGTCTCCAGAACTGTGACACAATAAATTTCTGTTGTTTAAGTCACCCAGTTTATGATATTTTGTTACAGTAGCCCTTAGCGAACTTACACAGTACTCTCTCTGCTACAGACCCAATAGTTCTGAAGAAAATGAGAGGCCATTCAGCTGACTTTTAATGGGCAAGCCACTATCATGCTTCTTTATGGGATGGTCAGCAGGTCAATGAATTATAGGCTAGGGAATTTGATTATTCATTCATTTGACTAATATTGCCTGGGCACAGATGAAGCACAGCTCTGTCCCTGTGGTTGGTGAGCATACACATGAGCCACAGAGGTGGACTCAAAAAAGGGCAACACAATAGAGTCTGGCGCAAAGGACTCCAAGAGCCAAGTAGGAGACTCTCACTCTGCCTGGGTGAGTCAGAAGATTTCAAAGAAAATGTGACATTTGAGAAGGTCTCAAGATTAGGAGTTTTCCAAGCAGAAAACACGGATAAGGGCATTCTGAGAAACCAAAACCCTGTAAGTAGAAGTCTGGATTCCCCATGGCAGGGGTATACTGAGGGTGCAGTGAGAAGGGGCTCTTGGATGGGGAGGAGGTAGGAGAGATTGTGTGGCATCAAACTGCGACAGGCTGAGTTTGGGTTGTTACCCTGCATGCAGAGAACACAGAATCTTTCAGAGGGGCAATGATGTGACTGGATCATTTTTCAGGTTGACCACTCTGAGGGAGCATAGAGGCCAAGAGAACAAAGAACAAGAGGCCCTTGTCACTGTCACATGAGGGATGACAAGGGCCTGAGACAGAGAAGTTACAGGGGGGACTAATGGATCCCCAAGCCATTTCTGAGGCAAAATTAGCAGACTGTGTTGACCTACACTCCGTAAGATGTAAGGCCGCGCAACAGGAGGTGACACTGGCCTAAGAAGGATGGTGTCGATGTTTTCTTCCTACCTTCAGGAAAGAGAAGAGGTACCCCCAGGTTTTCAGATCTCATACCTTTCTTAATGACTCTAGAGAGAAACTGATGAGGCAGATGTCCAGAAGAGGACATATTTTTTGCTCACCAAGGGCAAAAAGGCGATGTGGGTGTCACTTCCCTTCAAATCCTGTGCACACCCAGCAAGCTCTGCCTCAACTATGGCAGGTGCTGGTCCACCCAGGGCTCTCTGCCATGCCAGAAGTGCTCCAGATCAACCTACCTCATTAGGCTCTGATCTCGCCAAAGGAGGTAGCCCCGTGCCAGCAGAAACAGGGATGTCAGAACTCCAGGCCCATGAGGGAGTCAGTGGGGATCAGGTGGAACTGGAGTCCTCCCAATCATATTTCACTCTTAGATGCTCAGAATCCTGGGATTCACAGGAACTCAGCAGCTCTCTAGGCTAGTGGGCCTCTACAGCCTTCCATCAGCTACTTGCCCAGCTCATGCTTAAACTCCTCCAGGAACTGGAGAACCCAACTCTTACAGCCCAGCTGATCTTTAGATAGCTTCCACTAGGCCTCCCTAATATATCACCGAGTGCCCCCAGGAAAGAGGGTGAAAGCCACTTCTGCCTGACTCTCTTGGAGCATCTGAAAATACACTCTTGCCCTGCCCTCTCTTCTTCCAGTTAAAGCTATCCAGCAGCTCCAGTCTCTCCCCCTGGAGTGACTTTACACCCACCCTCACTTTGTTCATGTTCCTCTGAACTCATGCCAAGGCCTGATCACTTCCAATTTATCACTTGAGGTTTTTACATTGGAAGGAATCTTATTTCAAAGATTTCTCCTCTTTTCTCTGGCACCCAAAATCACTATTGCCTATTTAGCATGTCACCACACCTCTGTGCATTCCAAAGACATCTCTAGTCTTTTAGGATAAAATGCATAAAGGATGTAGAGTGAAAGATGGGGTGCGTGTGTTGAGAAAGCAAGACAAGGGTAGTAATTGGGGATGCTGGGACAGAGATTACCCCTTTTCCTTCACTCTGATTCTTCTGAGTGCCTACCTAGACATGTCACCGTCATTATCTGAGAAGTTTGAAAAACAGTGAATTAGAGCATGGTGACCACAACTGGAGGTTCAATCCTTTCATCCAGAGATCTGCTTTGTTTAGCAGGAAGACACTGAGGGTTCTGAGTTCTGGGGGTAAACATCCCAAGCTGGGGTATGCAAGAGAATCCAATAAGGTGAGGGTGAATATATGAGAATTTTTATTTCTGATTGGTTTATCTCATATTTTAAATTTCCAATTTTTTCATGTACTATGTGTATGAGTCCATTATACTATTTATAAGTAAATAAACACACATATATTAGACATGCATGCTCAATATATTTTTACAGAGATGCTTGCATGATCAAAAAGGTTTAAAGAATGCTGCCCAGGATGGCAGTCAATTAGCCCACACATGCCTTTTACTGGCTTTGGGGCGGGCAGGTAAGAGCGTGGATACTCTGCACACTGCTGTAAAAACAGTCATCCTGCAGAGGACCTACTGACCTTTGGTAGGTGCATTATTTTTTTTTTTTTTTTTTTTTTTTTGCCATACGCGGGCCTCTCTCTGTTGTGGCCTCTCCCGTTGCGGAGCACAGGCTCCAGACGCGCAGGCTCAGCGGCCATGGCTCACGGGCCCAGCCGCTCCGCGGCATGTGGGATCTTCCCAGACCGGGGCACGAACCCGTGTCCCCTGCATCGGCAGGCGGACTCTCAACCACTGCGCCACCAGGGAAGCCCTGGTAGGTGCATTATTAAGAGGGCGTTATTTAATCTGCATTTATAGTGGTAGCATATCTAGAATGAGAGAGGAGACAGTCACATTCAACCTTACTTGTCCAGACCACACCTAGAGAATTATGTTCCATGGTGGAAGTTATATTTTAAGAGGTAACTCCAAAACTGGAGTCTTTTGAAAGAACGTTGACAAACTATGTTATGGGCACTTGCAACGGTGTCATCAGAGGAACACTAGATTAAACTGGGGGTGTCCAGCCTGACTGAAGTATGGGATACCTGAGAGCTGGTTTCAGATTTTTAAAGGGTGACCTTGGGCAGTGACAACAGACATAGTTTATGTGACCCAAGAGTTAAAGCCAATGGGTAGAATTACAGGTAAGAAAATTTGGGCACGATCTACAGAATAACTTTCTGGCATTGCTGTCTCAAGAGAAAAGGTGAGCTCCCTGTCACTAGAGGTGTGCAAACATATGCAGGGTGACTACTTCCTGAAGATGCTGCAGAGCAGACTCCATCTTCAGATGGGTGGTTCATTTGGAAGACAAGTTTTCAACAAAGTTAGCACATGGACAACTGGTGGTCACTGGGTGATTATAGATGACACATGAACAGATATTTTTTATTTTAATAGCTATAAGGTGATCTCACAGATACCTTTGATTTAGATGAGGCTGAATTTACTTCTCGGTCAACTGATGTAAAGAAAACCATCAAGAAGAAGACAGTAGAGGGCACATGAAGACATGGCAAAATGCTTAAATAACTGAAGACAAGGAAACAATGGAGATGCCTAGGAGAACAAGAAAGCTCCTCCCTGCCTCAAGATTCCAAGATTCTCTGATCTTCAATACTCACCGTTGACCAGAGATCACTTTCCAATTTTGCCTTTCTCCTTTCAGCAAAGTACAGACCCCAAAGCTGGAGTCCCCAGACCCCTTGTGTTCACCTGGCGTCCCAGAACATCCAGTCCTGGTACCTTTCCTTTCCTGCTCCCCAAATACACCTGTCCTGGATCCTGAAGGACCTGCTTTCCTGTTATAAGATTAAATTGATAAATGGATCCCCCCTATTTATAACTGGGGTACCCTTCCCTACCTCCATCTCAGGGAATGTATGTTTACTTGAGCAATGGTCTCCTGTAGAGTGTATTTGAACACCAAGAGGAATCTCCAGAGTCAAGGATGTTAATCGTTAAGGATGTTTTGAGGGTAATGATTTTTAGTCAGAAAGGACCTTAGGAGCCCCTACCCGCAATCACACACTTACAAGAACATTAGAATCATGTACTTAGCTCTTTATACTTTACAATAAACACTTCCCACATCCATTTTCACCTGATCCTCATAACAGCCCAGTGAGGTGGGTATTACAGTGATTATCCCTTTTTTTTTTTTTTTTTTTGCGGTACGCGGGCCTCTCACTGTTGTGGCCTCTCCCATTGTGGAGCACAGGCTCCGGACGCGCAGGCTCAGTGGCCATGGCTCACGGGCCCAGTCGCTCCGCGGCATGTGGGATCTTCCCAGACTGGGGCATGAACCCGTGTCCCCTGCATCAGCAGACGGACTCTCAACCACTGCGCCACCAGGGAAGCCCCGATTATCCCCATTTTGAGACAAGAAAATTGAGACCCAGAGAGGTTGCTTAATTTGTTCAAGGCCACACAGCTCTCAAACCCACGCCCAAATTCCCTTACTCCAAATCCCAAGCTCAAACCACTGTACCACACTGCCCCCCAGTGTCCCAGAAAAGGGACTCTAGCCTAACTACAAAGGCAGCAAGAGCAGCTGCCGTCCCTACATTCGCAACAAACAAGAGCTCTTTTTAGTTTTTACTGACTGTCTGGATTGTGATGTGGGTGGTTAGCCTCAGAATGATTCTTGCATAGCTCCCATCTGCCCCTCAAGAAGCCAAGCAATTTCTTCATCTGCTTAATATATGTGGCTGATACCTACCTGTCTCCTAGGATGGTTCTAAATGGAATAAAGTAAACAAAAGTGTCTGGCATCCAGTAGGATCTTAAAAATTGCATGCTGGGTCTGTTGGCACTCCTCACTTTTCTGTCTGAGATCCTGGTTAGAAGAGGAGGTTTGAAACAACTAGCTGAACCTATAAACTAAACTGGAACCAAAACCCCAGATTTCCAGATCATGCATTTCCATTTGAAACCTAACTGCATGCCTCTTCTTGTTTGGCCTGCAGGACTTTTGTAAAATGAATCATTTTAGCAAAATGCATCTTCTTATTAGGAAAGGCAGAAACCCAGGAATTTGGGGGGAAAGGCAATAAAAGGAACACTATTAAATTCCACTAACTCTTGGTACACAAGGCGTCTTAAGCACGTTTTCACCATGTGTCCCAGAGTTTCCAAGATGGTCTTCATTTCAGATGCTCTATGCCTCACTCAGACCATGCGGTGTATACCATGTGAGGCCACATGACTCGATCTGGGGTTAGGAAAAGATGGTCAGTGTAAGTGTGTGCCAGACCTCAGCCCTTGGTGTGCTCACAGTCTAGAAGAAGGGGCAACGGAGAAAGAATGAACCAGTGTGCAAAACGATGTGGTGGAGGAGGGAATCAAAGGGTGTTAGCACTTCAGAGCACAACAGAAACCCAGAGAAGGTTTCATTAGGAAGGGGCATTCAATTTGGATCCCGAAAGTTAACTAGAAATTTGCCCGTGAAGAAGAAAACTGTACCTACCTGTGTCCCCACTCTGCCTACAATCCCTCACTCATGTGCCAAAGACCTTCCACTCCTTATCTGACTCTGGTGGCTCACTTTTTCCCACCCACCCCCATAAGATGTCCCAAACTTCCTGTCTTCTCCGCTGATTCCCATCCAACCCATGACTCCTCCCTCCTCCACATCTTCCTTTCACCATGAATCACAAAGCCCACCCAGACCTGCCTTCGCCCTGAAAGACACAAAATGGCTTATTTATCTAAGACTCTCCCTCCACCTCCAGCCCTCTGTCCTCATAGGACAGCAAAGTGAAGAAAAAGCGAGATGCAACAGCGGACAGAACGTGGAGGTGCTGCTGGCACGTGATTCATGATTCAACAGAGATGAGTGAGAGGCTGTGGTGGGTGTGGGAGCAGCTAAGGCACAAAGAGAAGAAGGATTAATTGAACCAAGCCAAGCTCAAGCTTAAAGATCCTGGTTTGGTTTGTTCCTGAAATAGGGCTGAGCTCATGGCTGGTTCTTACTTGTTAGTAACCAGTTCACCCATCCCTTCTCTTAAGTCCTTGTTCATTAATCTTCTTAAAAAAAGCAAGTTGACTCTGTCAGGTTTGCTGGCTGTGTGTCAAAAACCTGTTCTTCCACTAAGATTTCAGAGGTGAAATACATATATAGAAATCTTCACAGAGAACTTCCATGTAGAATAGGGAAATCGTTCTCCCTACCCACTGTTGTGAGGTATATGCTGGTAAAGATTCATGAGCTTAAGCACCAAGGAGCTGCATTTACTTATCCATTCACTCACTCATTCATTTATTCATTTATTTTAAGATACGTATTGACTGTGATCCAGACATGAGCTAGATATTGTGAACAAGGGCAACAATGAACAAGTCAGATGTGGTCTCTGCCCTCACAGATTGATGAGGAAGTTAGATACTTACACAAATAACTGCTACGTACTGTAATCAGTGGTATATTAAAGACCCTAAGAGCATGCTTTGGGAATTACCAAAGGGATTAAAGGTATTTTCACAGAGAAAGTAATGCTTGTGGTCTCTTTGAGGTCATGGACTATGTCCTACTCATCACTCGTCCCCCTGCCCCACATAACACAGGGGTTTGCTCTTTGGAGGTGCTCATAGATGTGTGCCAAATAAATAATCAAGATCTCAAAGACTGCGTAGGAGTCACCAGACAAAAAAGAGAAAGGAGCAGAATTACAGGAAGAGGGCGCCACAATTTTTTTCAAAAAGGCTCAACGCACGGGCTTTTGAGGGAAAAACAGTTATTTCAGTAACAGTAAGAGCAGAAGATGAGGCTGGAGAAGGAAGGCGGGCTCAAACTGGGAAAGACTCAGTTTGCTATGCAAAGAAGTTGGAACTTTAACCTGGGAACAAAGGGCAGATTTATTACTGTGGGTTTGCCATGGGTCCCACAGTAGACATAGTTTCATGGATTTCACGGATCCATGTAGACATATTTTCACAATTAAAAACGCTGTCTCTTGGACTTCATTAAGTTGGGTACTTTTTTTTAAATAGCAAACGTGGTCATCTTGGTAGCTTGTGGCTTCGCCCAGGGAATGAATGCACAAGGATTTCAATCAAAGTCTAGCCAGGTGGCCGCTCAGAGTCTTTCTTTAACTGAGAGCCCAAATCCTCCACCTTATCCTTTGAGTGTATTAGAAACACCCCTGCTGACTGGCTGCTGCTCCTCAGAATCTTAAAGTGGGCAGCAGCTAATAAGCAAGAAGGGAAGACACTACATATGATCCAGCAATCTCACTCCTGGACATATACACAGACAAAACTATAATTTGAAAAGATACATGCACCCCTATGTTCACAGCAGCACTATTTACAACAGCCCAGTCATGGAAACAACCTAAATGTCCACTGACAGATGAATGGATAAAGAAGATGTGGGGTGTGTGTGTGTGTGTGTGTGTGTGTGTGTGTGTGTACAGTGAAATATTACTCAGCCATTAAAAAGAATAAAATAATGCCATTTGCACCAACATGGATGGACCTAGAGATTATTATACTAAGTGAAGTAAGTCAGAAAGAAAAAGACAAATACCATAGGCTCTCACTTATATGTGGAATCTAAAATATGATACACATGAACATATCTACAAAACAGAAACAGACTTACAGATATAGAGAATAGATTTGTGGTTGCCAAGGTGGGGTGGGGGAGGGAAGGATTGGGGGATTGGGATTAGCAGATGCAAACTATTATATATAGGATGGATAGACAACAAGGTCCTACTGTATAACACAGAGAACTATATTCAATATCCTGTGATAAACCATAATGGAAAAGAATATGAAAATATATACATATGAATAACTGAATCACTTTGCTGTACAGCAGAAATTAAACACTGTAAATCAACAATACTTCAATAAAATTTTTTTAAAAAAGAAAATCATGAAAAAAAAGAAGGGAAGGCACCAGAACCACAGGGACATGTGGACACTCCCAGGCACCTAACAGAGCCCCAGCACACTGAGGCAATAATTACAAGCCAGCATTTTCTTTTTTTTTTTTAATTGGGGTACAGTTGTTTTACAATGTTGTGTAGTTTCTATTGTAGAGGGAAGTGGAGTTCCCTGTGCTATACAGCAGGTTCTCATTAGTTATCTATTTCATACATATTAGCATAAATATGTTAGTCTCAATCTCCCAATTCATCCCACTCCCCCTTTCCCCCCTTGGTGTCCGTCCATATGTTTGTTCTCTACATCTGTGTCTCTATTTCTGTCTTGCAAACCGGTTCATCTGTACTATTTTTCTAGATTCCAAAAATATGCGTTAATATACAATATTTTTCTCTTTGACTTACTTCACTCTGTATGACATTCTCTAGGTCCATCCACATCTCTACAAATGACCCAATTTCATTTCTTTTTATGGCTGAGTAATATTCCATTGTATATATGTACCACATCTTCTTTATCCATTCATCTGTCGGTGGACGTTTAGATTGCTTCCATGACCTGGCTATTGTAAATGGTGCTGCAATGAACACTGGGGTGCATGTGTCTTTTTGAATTATGGTTTTCTCTGGGTATATGCCCAGTAGTAGGACTGCTGGGTCATATGGTAATTCTATTTTTAGTTTTTTAAGTAACTTCCATACTGTTCTCCATAGTGTACAAGCCAGCATTTTCTAACACTTCAATCATAAAACAAAAACACACGAGGTTGCTCAGTTTTATTTTTCTCTTTTTAATTTTTTTTCTTTTTAGACAACACTCAACAACTAAATACACACACACACATCTCCATTAGAAAATCTGGGTGCAGTCCTAGCTCTTCAACTGAGTATGAGACATTGATCAAGTCACTTAAAGTCTGAGACTCTCAGTGACATCTTCTACAAATGATTAGAATGCATTCACACAGCTGTCATGGGGACTGACGGACAGGAGGTCTCCAAAGCCCCTGTCAAAGCGTTTGGCGCTTAGGAGGCACCCGACACACCAGATGGCCCTCCTGGCCTCTCCACCCATCAAAGTAGAGAATTAAGGCACTCCCGGTTTACAGTGCTCAGTTTTGCCCCTGTCAAAGGGTTTGGCGCTTAGGACGCACCCGACACACCAGATGGCCCTCCTGGCCTCTCCACCCGTCAAAGTAGAGAATCACGTCACTCCCGGTTTACAGTGCTCAGTTTTGCCTCCACAGTAACCTCAGGTTGCTGGTGACCTAAAAGGAAAACCTCACTGCTGTTTACTCATTTCCTGGTGACTGGGCATTGGTAAATCAGTAACCAGGAAACAGATACAACATCAAGTCTTTGCTCTTTAGCCTGGTGCACAGGGTGCCTACTTTCTACGCCTCCCCTTTCAAGCAGCGTCAGCTCCCGCCCCATCCCCACAACAGGCTTACACAGACACTGCACAGACCCATGTGCACGCCTGCTCCACTGCACTGTGCTTGCAGCTGGGAACGCCTTTCCCACATCTCCTCCGCTGGATTGATTCACTCATCTTTCAAGTCTCGGCTCAGGTGCTACCTCCTCCAGGAAGCCGTGTATGAACTCCCACGTTAGAATAAGCACCCCTCTCCCATGCTCCTTTCACACCTCTCATTCTCTGTGTGCCATCATATACCATGTCGTGTTGAAAATCTCTGGTTTTGAATCTGTCTCCCCAAATGGCTCCCAATATTCTCAGGAACAGGAACCATGACCTACGTGTCGTTTTATCTGGTGCCTCTCACAGAAATGGGGACAAAGTGAGCATACAGCAGAGAATCATTAAAAGGAGCTGACAAGAAGCATAAGAAGAATCCTGGAACATTGTTTCCATAAGTAAACTGTTAACAAACTCCTAGTCTCCAAAGGTGACTCCCCGGCCAACGAAGCCTGTATCCCTGTACTTATGCTCTTGTACGGTCCTCTCTCCTTGAATCTGGGCTGGCCCCAGGGCTCACTTTGGACCAGCAGAACACAAATACCTCTGCCTAACCTCCAAGGCTAGGTCATAAGAAGCCCTGCAACTTCCACCTGGGTTTCTTGCAACACTCACTCTAAGGCAGTGGTTCTCAGCCCGAGATCATTTTGCTTCCCAGGTGACATTTGCCAATGTCTAGAGATGTTTTTTAATGTCACAGCATGGGGGTGGGGGTGGCGGATACACTACTGGCATCTAATGAATGGAGGCCAGGAATGCTGCTAAGCATCCTACAGTGCACAGGACAACTCCCCACAACAAAGCAGCCCAAAATGTCAACAGCGCCAAGGTCAAGAAGCCCTGCTCTAAGGGAAGCCAGATGCTGTGTGAGAAATCCTACTTCTCTCAGACTGCCATGCAAGGAGGAAGTCCAAACTAGTCATATGGGGGAGAGAGACCTGGCCAGCCTCTAACCATTCTAGCCATACAGCTGAGGTACCAGACGTGTGTGGAGAAGTCATCTCAGAGGCCAACCCACTCAAGCACTCAGCTGACTCCAGCCCTAGCTGCTATCACACCAAGCCACATAAGAGACCCAAATGTAAAGTACCCAGCTGAGCCAACGCAACCCACAGGCTGTGAAAGGCAATAACATTTTGGTTTTTTAAGTCACTAAGTTTTAGGGTGGTTTTGTTATGTGGCAATAGACGACCAAAGCACCTGGATTCTGGTGTTTCTGGGTCTCTTACCTTTCCCACATCTTTCATTTATCTTTCTCCTAACTTTCTCCCGAAGTTCCAGGAAGGCAAGTTTTTTATGCAAATTGGTCAACTGGTTCCTCAGATGTTTTAGACATATGCAAATTCCTGATAGTTGCTTTGATCCTACCAGCTGGGGCAGAGGAATCCTGTAGCACTTCATAAATGAGGAGCTGGGGCCATTTTCACTTGATTGCTGGAGAAAGGGAGACAGTAAAAGTCAGACTGCCGCTGTAGTTTGCCCGTGTAATAGGCCTCAGGGACTGTAATGACCACAGTGAGAAGTTTCTGCCAGAGAAACAGGAGCTCTAGCTGAGAATTAGAGTTAGTGCAAAGGGAATCCATTTATAATGTCAGGACACATTGCAGTATCCTTGGTTTCTAAACAACACTAATTTATCACCTAACTCAATTCAATTTAGCAAGCATTTATTGAACACCTGCTGTGTGCAGAAATTAGGCTTATCCCCATTGGAAGACTCAGAGATGAAATGATCTAGTTCCTGCATAAAAGAGTTAGTATTTCAGTCAGAGGGACTAACATAACAGCAGCAAGCTATAAAAAAAAAAAATGACAAAATGAAATCAATGCCCAAGTGAGATATAAACAGGTGAAGAAGGGTCTGTGAATTTTCACTATTACGTTAATGAAAGTATACTCATTCACCATACCATTTACCAAGTGCCCACTATATTTAGGCATGATACTTCAACCAAAATCCACCAATCAAAGGTTTATGGCTCAACATAAACTTATCATTTGTACTTTCAGATACAGTACATAGCCCTGGGCATTCAGTAAATAAATAACTGTTAAAGAGTGATACATCCCCAAAATTAACAAATAATAAGTTGATTTTAGTCTACATATTGAGACTAAATCTGACTGAGAAGGACTCACAAATCTCACACTATTTGCTATATTCTAAAGAGTAAGAAAAATAATCTTTCCAGAAAATGGGGGAGTGGGAATCCAGCATTTGAACTTTTTCATTTCTCATCTGTATTCCTGATCTTCCAAAATGTACTGTTTTAGGCAAGATATTGGAGGCCACACTTTCAAAATGGAGGACAGGCTTCTCTTCAGAAACTTGGGCACTAAAGGGGATGAGGAAGGTGTGTGTCTGGATGGGCTGCATCATACAGTGATGACAAATAGCCCTGAACTCTCAGTGGCTATTAACAACTGCATTTACTTCTTGTCCACCCAGCCTGTCCAGCCCAATCCAGTAGAAGAACTTGGCTCATCAGTCACTTGGGGACCCGGCTGATAGAGGCTTCCTCTCAGCCCGAGCTTCTACCTCTCCACAGCAAAGCGGTGAGGCAAACGGCGCAGTGCCCAGAGCTAATGTGCTTCGTTTGGCCAAGCTAGTCACAGGGTCACACCTGACTTCAGGCTGACCGGGACACGCAGTCCTACTGTGAGTCTGGAAGGGGTTCATCAAGTATTCCTTGCTGAACAGCACTACTGGCTTCACAAGGAGTCATAAATTCAGAGGTGTGCCTTCCTGGAACATAAGTTCTACTTTAAAGATTGATAATTCAAAACACTGACTGAACACTAAAACAAACACAGATATGGAAAGGGCTGAAGTTCAAAATATGTATACATTTTCAAGTTAAAATACCAAATTTGAAAGAGAATTCAGGCTTCTGAACTCTTAAGACTATAACGTCCAAATTCCCCTCAGTCACTATTCGTGGCTATTTTTAGTGGTGCCATTGAAAAATTAAGAAGCTCTAGTCTAAGATTAACATCCATTTGAAGGAAATGGAAGAAATAGACACTCTGGGGCACTCAAGATAAGCAGTGGTTAATGTTCTAGGTTTCCTGACAAAAAGGCAAAAAGAAAACACAGTAACATCACTCTTTTTTTGTCAACAGAAAGCAAACATATCCATAGTCAGAGATAGTTGCCTTTCTGCAAGAACACTGTATGGATGATGAAGCCATCTCCAACTGCCACTTATAAAGAATAGAAACACTATGCTTGCATCAATTCCTGTCAACTAAAAGGACAGGATCAAAGCCGGGTCACTGAAAGTTGGTTGCTTTCTGTAGATCAGGCCTAATTCAGGGGTGGGCTTGGGGGATCTTGAAATATTGATAGCTACAGACATTGAGTGCTTATTACATGCCAGGCACTGTTCTAAGCCACTTCTGTGTAACAGTTAAGTAAATCCTCAAAAACTGTAATGGCCTATATGGGAAAAGAATCTAAAATAAGAGTGGATATATGTATATGTATAACTGATTCACTTTGTTGTACACCTGAAACTAACAAAACATTGTAAATCAATTATATGCCAATAAAATAATAATTAAAACAAACAAAAAAACACCCTATGTGGTAGGTGCTATTATTGTCCCCATTTTACAGGTAAGGAAACTGAGGCACAGAGCCATTAATGTACCCGAATCTTAGAGCTTATAACTGGTAGAACCAGGATTCTAACCCAGGCAGTCTGTCTTCGAATCCTCACTCTCATGCATCAGGCTATTCCACCTCAACTTGACCAATTATGGCCCACTGGGCATCTTACACATTCAATGACCTCTGGACAAGGGCTGGAACTCATTCATCTCCTTATTAAGTCACCTAAGTGAAAAAAGGGCAGACAAGTTGTGCTATCAGTTACAGCACAGGCAATGGGCCTTCCTTCTTTATGATTTCAGGGAGGCCCTGCGTCCTCCAAAGATATTTCTGGACCAGATTCAATACCTGCCCACATCCAAGACAGCTCAAGTCAGGCCTAGTGTGGGCACCCAAGACCAATGTGATTTTCTGGATAAAGATTTGCATTTTATTCAGCTCATTTCCCAGTGATTGATGGAGACCCCAAAGCTCCACACACTACATTAAATGGAATAGATGACCTCAGCATGGAAACATTTTAGAGGATGTAATACCAGCTGCCCACCCTTTCCATAAAAGAAATGAGGAAAGTGAACTGAATATAGTCTACCAATGCTCCTTACTTTAAAAAGAAAAACTTTTTCAAATTGGAGCTATTGGAAGAGGCAGGCTAGCTTCAGAATATTTTTTGTTTATTTGGGAAACACTGACCAACCATCTAGTATGTGCCAAGTCTGTGCTATACAATGTCCCCCCTTCCATCACCACCACCACCATCATTCCTGCCCCCAAAAAAGTCCAGGAACTATACCAGAATCTGTGCTTGCCACAGGTGGTCTGGTCTGTTCAATCCAAAGCTAATAGTCAGTCCATGGTGTTGAAGAAACTGTAAGAAAGATAGCAGTAACCATCAGCACTACATCAGAAAAGACCCAGAGAGAGAAGTAGTGCAGGTGTAGGCCCTGCCAAAGGCAGATAAGATAGCCCTAAGCCCACTGGAAAGAGCACTGGGTGTAGAAACAGTAACTCTGAGCTGGGATTACACACTCAGCTGCCCACAGGTTAGAGCTTGGGTGTGGAGGGACCACATGAACTGCGAAGCACATGCCCTGTCTAAAGGCATTCCCATTCCAAATTTTCTTTCTCCACAAACAACTGACAGCCCAAACAGACATGTGCTGTGACAGAACTGAGCTGTGAGCTGCGCATTGGTAACCTCTGATGCAGTTTTCCATTTGAGGTACCAGCACTTCGGGTTACAGGACTGGGAGCTGACCATGGAGCTTCTCCAAAGCTTGACTTCCTTATCACTCAAGGAAGAGAAATAATCTCTGCCTTAAAGCAGTTATCAAGAGAATTCAATAATGATAGTAAAGTTCTCCAAATCCACTCAACTTTGAGCTCCTTGAGGGTAGTGACTTTTTCACCACTAGCTTTTGACATTAGGTCTGGCACACTGTAAGTTGAATGAATGAAATGTATGCCTACTGTGTGCCAAACATGGCCCTAAGTGCTCTACAATTGTTACATTAGAAAAGAAAGGGCTCAAATGCAGTCCTGATGGTCATACACCCAAGTCTCCCCAGATCACTCCTCACCCCTTTTTTCATCACACATACAGCCACCTCCTTAAAATGGCAGTGGGTTTTTAGGCAGGAACTGGTTAAGGGAAAAGTGGGTTGGGATCACAGGTTATTTTAATCAGCTTCTTCTAAAGGGCCTTTTCTCTCCTAATACCAATTTAATTGCTAGCCTCACTCGCCTATTCATTTATTCACCTCGAGCTCCCAGAGTCCCTGCTCTGTGCTGGACCCCATGCTGGGCCAGGGGACAACAAGCCAGTGCCCTCAGTCCAGCCCCAGAGGAGCTCACCTTTTAGGGTATTGCATCTGTTGGGCTCTAGACAAGAACACTGCAGCCTATGCCGAGCCTCCAAATTACAGCAATGTTCTAAGGAGCAGCTGGGGTTTTATTTTTCATTTCCTCAGCACACCCGTCTCTCCACATTTAGTTGATACGCTCTAAAGAATAGGTCCTGACACCTGGGGGTATGTTTCTGAAAAATGTGTGGACCATATGCATACCTAACATGCAACAGGGCCGTGGAGAAATTGGTACAACCCAACCTGGCACCAGCCAGCTTTTATTTTATTTTTTTAATTCCTTAACATCTTGCCTACAAATTGCATCCTCAAGCACTTCAGAGAGTTGAATAACCCCCAAATGCTTTTAGCTTATTTCATTATGCTTTATTTGGGGCTTTAAAGGAAGGGGGACCAGAGAATGTCAGGAACAGTTTAGCAGCATCAGGGCTGATTAGGTTGAAGAGCATTCAAAGAAATGTATTTCTATATTCCTTTTGTTACCAAGATCATGTGTTTCGCTGAAAGCGATCTTATGACTGCCTCACAAGTATGTTTCCTAGCCTCTCATGAGCCCATTAGCCATCGCTTGACTTGCTTTTATTAATTTTTTAAAAATTAGGAAAGAAAAGGGGGAAGGGCAGAGGGTAGGGGTCAGGACTAGAAAGCACTCTTAAAGCAGCAACCAGGGTAGAACAGACTCTGTTCTAGGAATAGGGAAATCCAGCTCTAGGCCCTTCTATTGCTTCTAAGCTGGGTGGGCTTAAGCAAACCACTGCACTTCTCTGGGCTTCAGTTGCCTTCTTTGTTTAAATGCAACAGGAGGGATGATGTCCATCTCCGTGGGATTGTACTGCCTACAAAGCCCTGCCATGTGCATTTTCTCAGGGGTATCAGGTCAGGCCTGACATGGAATCCCAACTCCAACATTTGAGCTGTGTGGTCTTGTGCTAACTTAACTAACCTCTCTGAACTTCAGTTTCCTTGTAAAATGGGGGAAAAAACAGAAGACAGTTGTGAGACTCGAAACAACAGATCCAAAATTCCTCTTTAAAAAGCTATATAAATATTTAGACTCTACTCTCCCTTGGCCCTGCCTCCCCCCATTATCTTCACTGGCACTTCCTCCAGCTGCCCCAAATGAGCAAATGCATGATATAAGTGAAAACAGTGTGTGTGTGCCATGAAAGGCAGCTTCCAGACAAATCTCTTAGCACCCACACGCAGCCAGATTGCTTTCCTCAATTCCTCCTATGTAGCAGTCGCCACTTAGAGTTATGCAAACGTCATCCTCCTCCTCCTCCTCCTCCTCATCCATTGTATGATGCACCCAGTTATTCTAAATTCTCATAACTCTGTGATTTAAAGATCATCTTTCAATGATAACCAGAGGGAGACTCTAACTCAGCGAGGTTGTAACAGGACATAGTATTCCAATAGCTAACCTCTACAATTTACAGGAAGCTTTCACATGTATTCATTATCCTGTTTGAGTCTCATAACTGCCTGTGTTATGATTTATTTTGTTATGTCCATTTTACAGATAATGAAACTGAAGATCAGAGAGATGAAGTGACTTGCTCCAAGTCACACACTTAGTAAGTGGTAGGTTGCACATGAGAGTCCAGGTTTTCAGATTCCAGATCTGATAGCTTTCCACTTCTCCACTCTGCCTCTGGCATCACACAGAGGGTTATATTGTAAAGATACTTGCCCTGGCCCTGCTTCCAATGGTCCCCCTCATCTGAGGTGGGGGACCCTGCACAACTAGCACTTTGCTTCCCTTCCTGGGAAAAGTAAAAGACCGAAGGAGGTGGGATGGTACTAGCTAGAAGGTTTCTTCTAGCTATGCTTCTCCCTTACGTTTTTCCTGTGATCACTTAAAAGAGCTTTTTGGCCTACACTTGCAGAATGGCCCTAACATACATATGAAAGCTTTTTGCTTCCTACTTGTTTTTTTAATAGTATGTTTCTCTTTAGGCCAACTTCTGAAGCTAGGCACAAGGCCATTTACTCTTCACTGTCAGACACACAATTCATCTGCATTTCTCACTTTTCAAAGTTCTAAGCCACAACATGAGCAAACACATGTAAACTTTCAAGCATTTTTTATATATTGCTATTAGGAACCAAATTTTCTTAGTAGGATGACGGAAAAACCCATTTTAAACAACGTTGTATATAAGGAAAGAAAAGAGCCAATTTAACTGAGCCCATCCCATGTGCCAGCCCCGGAAAGAGGTCATCAGTTCTCATAGCATAAGAGAAAAAGACCATTACCTCATTCTACAGATGAGGGAAATCAGACTCAGAGAGGCTCAGTGGCTTGCCCAGGATCACATAGGAAGAGGAGCAAAGGTGTGAAAGCCAGACCGTTTGAGTTCAAAACCCAGGCTTTCAGCTACAATACATGTATGTACCCTAGTTCTGTAATCTGGGTCACATGCTTCCCCCAAAGGCTTCTCCACTTTTTCTAGTTGTACCTAAGGGTGGAAGGAAGGACTCTGCTTCCTGGTAAAGGTAGTTTAGGTGAGTTGAGAATTGGGGAGGGGAAAAGTGTGAGGGAGTTCAGGGAAACCAAAGAAATCTCACTAGATCTAGCCATAAATCCTATCTGGAAGGTACAGTAGAGGTTAAACTGGAAAAGGGAATGAGAAGAAGACCCCAGGAATGGCTTCTCTCCAGCCCCTGTGAGCAGCACAGTCATCACCCCTATTGTGACTTCTGCTGCTAAACCAAAATGGGGGATGGTGACCTGCAGGCCCCATCCCTCCAGACTTCCCCAGGCTCTGCCCTCATTCTCACTGCTCTGACTGTAAACCCCATTGTACTCTCCCATCCCTGCCCAGCCTTCCATGGGCTTGTGTCACAAGAAGATGTTGATTTAGTTGGTCTTTTATAATTTTCTTGCCCACAAAGATGCTCTGAAAAGGATCCTGTGCTCCCTATATTCCTTGTACCTGAGAGTTTACGTTGTAAATGCTAAGGAGGTTTACAGAAAGATGCATCTCATGGCAATACACCCTCTCAATTTATAAAAAGTATTACTGCTTTACTGTATCTTGCAAAGTATCAACACAGTACTTTTTAAGCACCTACTCTGTTCCGGAAGCTACGTTTTTCGGCACAATTTCATTTTAACCCTACCATAAATGCATTATTACTAATGTTATTCCCATTCTACAGATAAAATAAATGAGCCTCAGAGAGACTGTGACTCACTCAAGGTCATCCAGGTAACACCAATATTCTACTTCAAGTCTTCCAGATCTGATGTCCATGTTCTTTCCAGCCTCTCCCATGCCATTCCTGGAGTCAGCTGAGAGGGAGGGACTTTATTCAAAGACATAGCACTGAATAATAACTATGTTAGCCTGGGTCATCTGAGAAGTAGATATAAAGATGGGATTATATCAGAAATGTCAGAAATGTATCACAAGAAACAAGTGCTAGAAAAAAATGGCAAGGGAGTCGGGAGGCTGGGAGACTCATCTGGCCATGATGTAGGTCTGGCCCTAAGTGAAGGAGAGAGGGAAGGAAAGAAGAAGAAAGGCTGGATAGAAGTATCTCAGGTTGCCATTCAGGCCTAAGGCAAGTTTGACCAGGTCACTGAAGGGACTCCTCAGGCCAAGAGGCCCATCAGTGAGACCCCATCATGCAGTAACAGGCCTCTTTTAGTATCTCTACCAGGCTCTTCACTGGCCAAGAGCAACCCGTGGGAAGAAAGAGTTTGATCTGCAGTGCTGAACTTCAGAGCAGCTGGGGGCCTTAGTCAATTATACTCTCTATAATCAGAGAGATGAATTCTCATGGCTGCCATGGTAATTTTGCACAGAATCAGGTAAAAACATTTAGAACTCTTCTGAAACCCTTGTTTTATTTACAACCCTAGTTGGACATTTTGCAACTTTTTTCTAAATACAAAAATGGCAACTATAATAAAATAAAGCCTTTTATAATAGACATGGACTCATCCTGTATGTGATGAAACTCAGTTCTCACAAGAATAGAATATAGATGATAACAGAGTTCTGTGATGAGTAGATATCTCCTTTCCCATCCTAGTAAGCTCAAATGGAGTATTCATGTTTCTGGGGCAGCTGAATGGCCAGTTCACTGGAAAAACTGCAAAGGGTCATTATCACACACAGACCCTAAAGTGATCCCCAACTCCTGGCACTCACACCCTTATATTATCCCCTCCCTGAGTGTGAGGAGGATCTGTGACTTGCTTCTCACCAACAGAACGTGACAGAGGTGATGGGATGTGACTCTCAGGATTACACTGTGCTACATAAAACTTTGTCTCTCTAGAGTCACTCTGGTCCTCCTGCTAGCCTTGAAGAAGTAAGCTGCTATGTTGTGAACTTCCTATGGAGAGGACCATGTATATGGAACTGTGAACAACCTGTAGAACTGAGGCCCTCAGCTCCTACAGGCTACAAAGAAATGAATTCTGCCAATGACCTGATAATCTTAGAAGTAAATTCTTCCCCAGTAGAGCCTCCAGATGAAAATGAAGCCCATCCAACACCTCAGTTGCAGTTTAATGAGACTCTGGGCAAAGGAACCAGCTAGCCAGGGCCAAACAGGTAACCCATATAAATTCTGAGATAATGTGTGTTTTTTAAACTGCTAAGTCTGTAGCAATTTGTTACACAGCAATACCTAATTAATACAGTCATGAATATGCTTTGTGTTGGGCACTGTTCTAGGCACAGTGGCCATATTTACTTGGTTAGGCCATGGACCCAGACCTAAGTGCTAACAGAGGGAGGTGAACTAGTTAAGTGGAGGTGATGGTTATATCTAACCTACAATATAATTTACAAAATGTTATAAGAGACTTATAAACAAATTTCTGAGTGCACACATCCACAGAAGCAATTATTTCTGCCCTAGGGAGCTGGAGAAAGCCTTAGAGACACAATATCTGAACTGGGAAGGAAGTTCTAACACAGTGAAATTATTTCATAATCACAGAAAGTTCTACACTTTGGGTTAAAATGATAGCATCCTTGACATGATGGATAGTTTTTTTAATGTCCATTTAAACTCTGACCAAAAGAAATACTTTATCCATCATGGAAGAATGCCATGATTAGGAATATCTTCACATTGGACTTCCTCCTCTGCTTTCCTAGCTTATAGCAAAAACCACACTTGTGCTTCCCTCTCACATAGGGTGTGAAAGAATTGCTTGCATGCAAGACCCAGTGGAATAAAACAGCTGTTGGTCACGTCACTGAGGAGGGTTTCCCTCACCCAACTGCCGGTCTCCATGGCAACTGCCAGCCGCAGCCTGCAAACAGTTACCCTGATTGCATTACACATCCCTGCAGAATTCCCATGGAGAGAATCCTTGTTGATCTCTTGGTCGCCATGGTTTCAGTTCCCGCCACAATCTTAGATTTCTCTAAGCTTGTGTGTGCATGCATGTACATATATTAATGTGGGTACTGAAGCTTAGAGCATGCTGCCCTTTGCTCTTGGTGGAAGCCAAAACTTGCTAGAGGAGTGACTAGGGTAATCTTCGTGATGAAAATGACATAGTAATCCTCACCTCAGTGAAAGGTCCGTGGTTGCGTAGCATCAGCTGAAAAATTCCTTCACATTGATGGGAATGCAGTATGATTGAGTCTCCCCAGGGAAAAGTACATCTGCAGGCACTAAAACTATTCTTTAATTTTGAACTTTTTAGAAAATAACTCACAATGGATCGGTCAGTTTTACTCAGGTTCCAAGGACAGTCAACTTTGGATTGGAAATTGGTGTGCATATTCATATTTGCTCTAAATAACTAATGTTTACAGTCTCAATGGTGAAGTCATCTCATCCAGAATATCAGAACCAGGAACAAAAGAATCGTTATCGGAATTATTTGTAAATGCTACATTTGCATTTCTATTCTGATGCTGAGGAATCTGTACAATTATGATGTAGAAGCCATCAGTGCTTCTCAAACTTTAAAGTAAATGTAAATCATCCTGCAGTTCTTGTGAAAATGCGGACTCTGTTTCAGCGGTAAGGCTGGAATTTCAGTACTTCTAACATGCCCCCGGGTAATGCTGATAATGCTGGCCATGGACCACTGCTGCAAGGCTCTAAGGAGTCCTCACTGTGACTAGAGCATGTGAGGATTATAGTTAGGATTCTCAGTAATGACATAATTTATGTAAAATGCTACACACAGCACCTTGCTTGTAACAGATACTTGATGAATGTTGTTTCTCTTCTCTGCAAAGTATTTCCATTCTCATTTGCTCATTCAACTGTCACAACAAAAGGTACTTGGGGGGCTTCCCTGGTGGCGCAGTGGTTGAGAGTCCGCCTGCCAATGCAGGGGACACGGGTTCGTGCCCCAGTCTGGGAAGATCCCGCATGCCGCGGAGCGGCTGGGCCTGTGAGTCATGGCCGCTGAGCCTGTGGGTCTGGAGCCTGTGCTCCGCAACGGGAGGCCACAACAGTGAGAGGCCCGCGTACAGCCAAAAAAAAAAAGGTACTTGGGGCAGAAACTGGGTTTAACTACCATTTTAAAGACAAAGACACTGAAGTTTAGGAAGGTGATATAATTTGCCCAAATTTATAGAGCTAATGGGGCAGAGGCAGGAATTGAAACTTCGTCTTCTAATTCTCAGTCCTGTGTTCTTTCCATCACACCATCCTTAGAGCCTACATGTCCCTATTAGGAATGCTACTTAACTGATTCAAGATGAAGACCATCCCATTATAGTTTTGAAAGCTAGAAAAACCCTGAAATCAAAACCTGGCACAGATAATCCTCTCAAAAAAAACTTTATAGGCCAATCTCAAAAACATAGAAGCAAAACTCCTAAATAAAATATTATTAAATCAAATCCAGCCGTGTACTTGAAGAATACAGAATGACTAAGTAGAGCTTATTCCAGGAATGTAGGATAGTTTAATATGAGGAAATCTATTAACATAATTCATCACATCAATAGGTCAAAGGAGAAAAACCATATGATCATTGTAAAACTGCCAAAAAGACATTTGATAAAATTCAGTAGTCATCCAAGATTTTTTTAAAAACTGGGAATTGAAATTTACTTCTTTAACATGAAAAAAGCATAACTAGCTGAAAGCACCAGCCAGTAATTTACTTAACTGGGAAACACTTGGGATAAGATAGAACTGCCAACCCTCACTCCTATTTTTAACCTTGTTTGTAAGTTTTAATCAATGCAATAAGACAGGAAAAATAAATAAGAGGTAGAAATAGTTGAAAGGAGGAAATCAGGTTATAATTATTTTCAGATGCTAAGATTTTCCTCCTAGAAAAATCCAAGAGAATTGTTTTTTGAGATTCTTTTTTTTTTTAACATCTTTATTGGAGTATAATTGCTTTACAATGGTGTGTTAGTTTCTGCTTTATAACAAAGTAAATCAGCTATACGTATACATATATCCCTGTATCTCCTCCCTCTTGTGCCTCCCTCCCACCCTCCCTATCCCACCCCTCTAGGTGGTCGCAAAGCACAGAGATGATCTCCCTGTGCTATGCGGCTGCTTCCCACTAGCTATTTTACATTCGGTAGTATATATAAGTCCATGACACTCTCTCACTTTGTCCCAGCTTACCCTTCCCCCTCCCTGTGTCCTTAAGTCCATTCCCTATGTCTGCCTCTTTAAGAATTTATTTTAGAACCACTAAAAATAGTTCAATGGAATCAGCAATGACTAGCTAAAAGGCAGAATTTTTTTTAAAGATCTCATCAAACTAAGGAACCAAAATAATTAAAATACCACTAAGAAACCTAAGTAATATTTATTAAATTTCAGAATTTTACAATGAGGCATAAATGAAGATTTAAATAAGTGGAGAGAAATTCCATGCTCCTGGGTGGGAAGTCAGACTTTGTAAAGGTGGTAAGCCTTCACATTAATTTACAGACTTACTACTTTTTCCATCAAAATGGTATTGTGGGAACTTGAGAAAGTAATTCCTAAGTTCATCTGGAAAAATAAGTGCATGATAACGAGTAAGAAACTATTGAAAAAGAAGAATAATGTGGATAAACTTGTTCTATCAGATTTTAAATTTACTATAAACCTACAATAAATAAAATATTGCTGTATAGGTGCCAGAAGAGAAAGCTAGATCAAAGAAACAGAATAGAAAGCCCAAAAATGGTCCCAAGTATAACTGTATGAGAATTTATTAAATGACAGTATAGCATTTACTTCCCCTGGGAAATTTTGTTGAACTAATAGATTAACTATTTGAAAGTAAATTAAGTCACACTTTTACTTACATCATAGTCCAAAATAAACTACAGGTGGATTCAAGAGTTAACGTTTTTAAATAAATCATAAAAGGAATATAAATATATATATATTCCTCCTAAACATAATAACAAAGTCTGATAACTTAAAGGAAAATACTGATACACTGAACCATCTGAAAATAAACAACTTTCATACTGTAAGAAAAAATGGAAATGACAAAATAGAAAACTTAAATAAAACATATATGATAGGTAATGAATATCTTTAATTCACTAAAGAGATTTTATAATGAAATGAGAAAAAGATTAGCCCTACATTATAAAAATGAGGAAACTATATGGAGTCAGTTTTCAAAAGAAGAAATACAGTTGGTAAATATATGACCAAATATTCAACTTTACTATTAATCAAAACCATTCAAATTAAAAGCTCAAAATGGGGTATGTTTGCCAGAAAGTTAGCAAAGACTATAACTCACTGAGAGTGTTTGGATATTCACACTCTTCTACCCTGCTCAGAACATAAATTGGTACACACTTTTTGAAAGGCAATTAGCAATATATCTCAGAAATCTTAAAACACATATACTCTTCAGCCAAACAATTCTATCTGTACAGATTCATTACCCCTTCCCCAAAAAAGTATAAAATATAAATGTACACAAGATATATTCATAGGAATATATTTTATAGTGTTACTTATAATAGAAAACAATCTGTGCTTTTCAGTAGGGAATTAAATAAGTCAGTTATGGTAAATCTATTCAATTGACTGCAATGGAGCCACTGATTCATTGAATTAGTCTACCTAATGACCTAAAAAAAAATGTTCAGAATATATTACTAAGGTAAAAAACCTAGGTATGAAACAGTATGTTTCATATTATTTGATAGCATTTTTATAAAATATAGAAGCATAGAAAAGATGGAAATGCTCTTAGTGATTATCTTTTTTTTTTTTTTTTTTTTTTAGCAGTACGCAGGCCTCTCACTGTTGTTGCCTCTCCCGTTGCGGAGCACAGGCTCCAGACGCGCAGGCTCAGTGGCCATGGCTCACGGGCCCAGCCACTCCGCGGCATGTGGGGTCTTCCCGGACCGAGGCACGAACCCGTGTCCCCTGCATCGGCGGACAGACTCTCAACCACTGCGCCACCAGGGAAGCCCTTAGTGATTATCTTAAAGTGACTTGATAATATGTGACCTATTTATTTTTTCATTTGCTTCTCTGTATTTTGGCACATCAAGCATGAGTCACTCTTGTAGTAGCCACAAAAATTGTGTGTGCACACATGTGCATCTTATTTTAAAGAGGCACCTGGGAACAAGTGTTTAATCTGGGGAGTGAAGTGACACAAGTTAAGTGAGGTTTGGGGAAATTTGTTTTCACTGCTGGGAGTAAGTTGGGTCAAAAGATTGAGAACTTGAAGTGTAACGGAAAGTGGGGTCTGGCTGCTCGCCGTTCAAAAGCCAATAAAGAGGCCAGGTTGGTGGAAAGGAAAGTTTGCTTTATTTTGGATGCCAGCAACCAGGGTGCGGGGAGGGTGAACACCCGTCCAAAGGCTGACTCCTTTGGACAATGGAGGGCCTGACAATCAGGGGGCAAAAGCTTTTACAGACACAGTGAGAGGGCTACATGCAGAAACAATACAGTCAGCTGTGACAGTCATCTTGAAATTGGTCATCGGTGGTCTGACCAGCGTCATCTTGATTGTGTTAGGTACAGTTAATCTTCAGTTCCAGGGTTGGTTTGTTTCCATTTCTTTGAGGCCAATTCTTGGAATTGTGGTAGCTCATGTCATGGTTACAGCCTGGTCATCATGTAGTTAACTTCTTCCACCTGGTGGCGGTTTCAGTATCTATAAGACAGCTCACAGGATATGGCTCAGAATATTATCTGTAGCCCTTAAGGAGAAACTAAAGGTCCTTGACTATGCTTAATGACTAAACTATTATTATTTGGTCTCCTTTGACTGTTTTCCTCTGTTTCTGCATTTTCTCACTTCTCTGATTAAACTTATTATTTGGCTAAAGTTTTTCTACAGACAAAAGGCAGGCTGAGGACATGGGGGGCGGGGCAAGGACCACAGGGTTCTGCTCCGTTTCAGAAGGAGACGTACATCTGAGTTTGGCTGTTGCAACTGCAGCATAAGCCTTTAGGGCACTGCCTAGATATGGTTACCAGATTGAAGCATCTGAGATCCAGGAAGCCTGTTGAAGGTGAATCATCAGGAAAAAGTGACAGAAAAATAAAGACGTGGCTGGCCATAGGGAGAGAGGGTGGGGTGAGCCCTGGGAACAAAGAGCTGATGATGAAAATGCAGCCACAACAAAGTAGATGAGCACGGATGTGGAGGCGGGCCATCTTAATGAGGACACAGCCATGCAAGGTAGATACTGAACATGAGGAAGTTCAAGGAAGAAGCTTTGCTGGATGGAGGTTCCGAGTTCTTCTAAAACACTTCCTCCCATGTGAATAATTCTTTACAGTTTACAAAAGTTGCTCTCTCATCTGATTCTCACAGGTGACCTGGTGAAACAGGCATGACTGTCATCATCACTCCCACTGTACAGATGAGAGAACTGAGACAGTTTAAGCAGTTTAACAAGGTCTCTATGACGTGATAAGAGTCAGAACCGGAATTTAGGCCTATCTATCTTTAAATCTAGTATTCTTTCACATACATCATGCTGTTTTGCTATAAATATAGGTAGTAGTTGAAATCACATAAGCAGATGAATTTGCTTTAAAAAAAAAAAAAGGGTGAGGGATGGACAAAATAGGGCCCTAGAAGTTAGCAGGCCAAACGCAATATAATTATACAAATGAATAAGAACTGAAAAGATTCTATTAGGATTTACAATGTAGTAAGATTTATTAGGACTTACAGTGGTGAGAATAGAAACTACAAGTTTACTGAAAGTTTCCATTCAGTAAACAATTCTTGTATCTATCAAAATAGTCTAGATTATTGTGATAACAAAAAACCCAGGATCTCAGTGTCTTAAGACAATAAATGTTTCTTTCTGGTTCAGAGTACAAGTTGATCACAGAACGTCAGAAAAGCTCTCTACTCAATAAAATCACTCAGGGACCCAAGATGAGCAAGAAGTCAGCCAGCATCTTCTAGAACACTGGAAGTCATTGCTCCAGATAAAAGAGACAGCTCTAAAGACTCTAGCACCAACAATTAAATGCTCTGATGTACAAGTGACACTTATCACTCCCACCCCCAACCCACTGGGCCAGAAATGGCCACATACCCCACCCAACCACAGGAGCCAGGAAGTTGGAGAACTACAAAGTGAGCAGCACTCATGAGCACCAGGGCTACTGAACATGTGTGCTTGGCAATGGGAAGAGTATCACAATTTATTGAGCTCAAGGGTACCCCAATGAGGAAATTGATGGGTGATGCAGGCAGAAATGTAAACAGCCCATCTAAGAAAGGAAGAAATCATTTCACTGATTTCTAATAACAATACAAATAAGGTAAATTACTTGAAAGAAGATTGCTTCTCTTAGCTAAATGGCAAGACTTTAAAAATCCTGGTTCTTTATCTTCTAGCACAGAAGTAAGAAAAGATATCAGAGGAGAATTAAAGGTCATAACCCAATCAATAACTGAATTGTAAATAGCCATGTCAGTCAGCGTTCATTTTAAAAGCATCCACCGGATGCAGAGCATTATTCTAAAACCCAGCTCCCAGGCTCAGCTCAGAGCCCTCCACCAGTCCACCCACATAGGACAAAGAGTTTTTCTCATGAATGCTGAGAAACTAGAACCGTTCCGCTGGCCCAGGTGAAACTATTTGGTGTTCCTAGTAAATTCTTTGATATACTTGGCTTGTAGTGGCAGCAATAAGCACTCAGAAAATGATCAGATCCCCTGTCAGAAGGCTGAAGTTTGAATCTTAACTTTGTTCAAGCTATTTACTTTGTAAATTCATGATAATAAATACGTCAGCTAACAAGGTTGCTGTAATGAGGTAAAGTGTGAAAAAGCCTAACACTTAGTAAGTGTTCAATAAATGCTCTTTTCCTTGCTTTAATACAGCATCTCAAGTTTTAGAATATCTGCCACAGGCAAGATTCCAGATGTGTGAAGCATGTTTATGACCTCAGATTTCATTTTACAATGCCTATATCTAGACCTTGTGTAGTAACTTCAATAGAGGTGTTAGATTTTTTTCTCACATAATTTCTTTTGCATATTGTACCTCCTTCAAAGGCTACATTGCTAGTTATAAAGCAACCCGTTCTAGAGGTCTGCTTTATATCACATGACAATTAGACAGCCCAAGAATAAAGTTCAAACATACTTCAGCTAATGATGAGTTTGAAGGATTTGTCAGTTGACCCAACATGAACACCAGGAAAACTGACAGCCTGTTAGTGATGCACAGCCCTCTCCTTTGAGCCAGGTTAGGAACAAAAACGTTTGCTGTAAGGACCTAATTTATCATTGGAAAGATAGCAAATATGTTATTAATGAACGAATAAATCACTCTCAGGCAAGCAATGACTTCATTTTCTCTCAGGGGTGCTCAGCATAATATTTTTCCTGCAAACAGTACCCTTAGGCCAGCTCACGCAAACCAGAGAGGAAAGGCTAGAACGCATTTCTCTACAGGCCCCGAGGACCATGCTGTGAGGAGAGCCACAGATGCCCCAATATCCTGCAGTGCAGAGCCTTGTCTATTGGGTGAGGAGTCGGTTTGCCATAGACTGAATGTTTGTGTCCCCCCAAAATTCACATGTTAAATCCTAACTGCCAATATGTTGGTACTTGGAGGTGGAGTCTACAAGAGGAATAATTAGGTCATGAGGGTGAAGCCCTCATAAATAGGATTAGCGCCCTTATAAAAGAGACTACAGAGAGCATCCTTGCTTATTCTAACATATGAGGACACAGCAAGAAGACAGCCACCTATGAACCAGGAAGGAGGCTATCATGAGACACTGAATCTGCTGATGCTTTGATCTTGGACTTCTATCATCTAGAACTATGAGAAATAAAATTTCTGTTGGTCACAAGCCACCCATTCTATGGTGTTCTGTTACAGCAGCCCAAATAGAACAAGACACTGTCCATCCTGGTAGGGCATGGCCTGGAGGACAGTTCTCTTCTCCTGGACCTTCAAGCTCTTCTAACCACGAGAAGAACTAGCTAAAATACAGATGACCACACATTGCACTGCACACGGGCTTCCTAGGAAAGGAATGTACCCTCAGCAACTAGGCCACAAATTGCAGAGTGGCAACATCCAAAGTCCATTTTTGAGGAACTTAAGATGTTGAGGAGGCTCATCAGAAAACTTCCTATGCCTTTTGGATCCCCATCTTTGGTTTTCTAAACACACACGACAGGAAGGAGTCAGGACACAGATCATGCTATGAATGTGCTGCTAAGGAGTTAGCTTTTGATCCATTGGCTAGGGTCTCCCAAAATGTACAAAACACTGGGTCCATTGTCTTTGAAAAAAAGATTTCTATAATCAAGTAAATGTGAAAATTATAATAAAATTAAATGAATTTCTTTTTTGCAAGAACTCTCTGAGAGGCTTTAACATGTCCTGTCTACCTTTCTGACCTTGCCATCATCAATGCAGTGTCTAGTACTGAGAAGGTACTGGAATGCTGTTTATTAATAGAAGATGCAAACAGGTAGACATATACTTACAATATAATGTTATTATATCATAATAACATACAATTCTGTTATGGACAATAACAGAATTAAGCACAAGTATGAAGTGATGAGAAGGGAATAATGCTCATGCATAGCATAATCTGCCTTCTGGCTCATTCGGTCTCATTGTCAGCTGTTCCTAAACACTCTGGACTGCACCAATACCAAACCACTTGTGGCTCCCTATTTGCTATTCATGCTATTTCATGCCCCCTTATGTTTACACATTCTATTCAGTGTGCCTGGAATCTTCTTATCTTCCTTGTCTTCCTGCTGAGGTGACTGATCTTAAAATCCAGCTCAAGAATGTCCTCCTCTGTGAAATCCTAAACACCTCTCCCTGAACCCATCCTGCCTTACACAAGACACACATACGCACATGCATGTACACACAAACACACACACACATGCATGCATGCAAGTGCACACAAGCATGCACACACAGGCCACTATTCCCTTCTCCATATCACTTCATATCTTGTGCTTAATTGTTATTGTCCATATGATATTATATTGTAAGTATATGTCTACCTGTCTGTGTCCTCTATTAATAAAGACCACTCCAGTGCCTGCTCAATACTAGATACTGCATAGGTGACATTCAAGTGGATTCATTCATTTATTCATTCATTTATTAATTTCATCTGCGAGAAAAGCATACTATGAATTCTACCCCTACTTAAGTCCTAATTAATCTACCTCATTCTCCTGTGGGAAGGTAAAGGTTATTTAATTGGGGGGAAATCCAAGGTAACATAAGAAGGGATTTCTGGTCTCTGATCCTATGTTGAAAGACAAAGGCCTCATTAACTTAATTTCAGAAAAGGCACATGCAATTGCAAGATTTTGGTGAACTAACCTCCCTTGCTATCCTTGCTGTCAGTTAGCTGCATGAGAAATGATCATTGAAAGGGGTGTCGGGGTGTTCCTGCCTTCCACCATGCAGTACCAACTTAGAAAAGTTTTTCAGACTTAGAAAAAAGCAGGAAGTATGTTTCATGATTACCAAGGCCAGTGCTTCTCAAGCTTGAGCTGGCATCAGAATCACCTGGAGGACTTGTTAAAACACAGGTTGCTGGGCCCCACCCTACAATGTCTGATTCAGTAAGTTTTGGGTGGGTCTGAGGATTTGCATTTCTAACAGTTCCCAGGGGATGCTGGGGATGCTGGTGCAGGGACCATACTTTGAGAACTACTGATCTGTGGTTCACTGACTGCTTCCCAATGCCAGATCTGCACTAGCAATACAACTGTGTAAGCTACCAGACTGCTGCTCTCAGGAAGATGGCAAAAAAAGACCAGCACTAAATTTGGGGATTCCAAAGACCAGCCTTGTGACAACTGGCAAATCACAGAACCTTAGAACATCTTAGCGTCTTCCACCAAAAAATGTCAATTATAAGCCCATCACTGCCTACCCTCACTGGTTTGCTGTGTGAATACAATGGGGGAAAATGACCTACAAATGTCTATAATCCTAAAAAGTCCTAAAGAATGAGAAATTTGATCATAAAAAACAAACACGCATGAATGTTACAAAAAAATTTTAAGGTGTGTGAGGCAGTGGCGGGTAGTTCAAAGAAGAGTTCAGAGATGAACTTCTCCACATTAATCAAAAAAGTTTTAATACATGAACAGGTAGCAATAGAACTTTAAGCATTGAAGGGCTAGTTTGCTCCTTTTTATTGCTGAGTAGTATACCATAGCATAAATGTACCATGGAATTTATTTGTTTAACAATTCACTCATTGAATGAGAAAGCATTTTTAAAAGACATGGTAGGTAAGAAAGTCCAAGTGGTGTTCAGAAAACACTGAACATTTTTTAACCTATCCTATCTTGTTCCAAAAATTATTTAAGGTAGAGATGAAGAGTAGATCCATTTGGTTAGAGCAAAGGGTTCATCTAGAGCAGGGATGGGCAAACTTGTTCTGTAAAAGACCAGATAGTAAATATTTTAGGTTTTGTGGGCCATATAGTCTCCATCACAACCATTCAGCTCTGCTGCACAAAAGCCACCATAGATAACATGTAAATGAACAGGTATGGCTCTGTTCCAATAAAACTTTATTTACAAAAACAGGCTGAGGCCTTAGTTTGCTGACCCCTGATTTAGAGGAATAATGGAAGATAAAGTTGAAAAAGCAGGCTGGGATTGTGGATAGCCTTGAATGCCAAGTCAATGCATTTAGATTTTGTTTGGTAAACATTCACAAGTCCCCAGAGACATTTTGAGCAGGTATTTAGTGAAGACAGTTATGTTTTAATCACAATTAAAGTGAAATGTTTCAAAGATTAACTCAGAAGTGATAGATAAAATGAATTCATTGTGTGGGCAAGAGAAAATAGAGGAAGGAAATAAGTTAAATGACTGCTGTAACTGTCCAAGCTAAAAATAAAAAGGGCTTGAACCAGGCTGGTATAATTGGACATAAAAGGAAAGGACTGAAATAAAATAAATTTTAAATACAGAATTGATATAATTTGGAAACTGACTAGATACCACAGCAAGAGAGACAAAGAAAGCAAAAAATAGTTGAGTTTTATTTTAATATTTATTTTTTTATTATTTAATTTATTTATTTTGGCTGCATCACATCTTTGTTGCAGCATGCAGGATCTTTGTTGCGGCATGCATACGGGATCTATTTCCCCGACCAGGGATCAAACCCAGGCCGCCTGCATTGGGAGCACGGAGTCTTACCCACTGGACCACTAGGGAAGTCCCCAAAAATAGCTTAGTTTTAAGCACAGGCTCTAGAATGAAGCAGATCTATGCTTGAATTGTTTGTTCTACCATTTACCTGAGCAAGTTATAAAACCTCAGCTTCAGTTTCCTCATCAGTAAAGGGAGTAAGAACAGTATCTTCCTCAGAGTGCAGTTGGACAAACTGAATGACGTAATGCATGTAAAGCCCTTAGGACAGTAACTGGTACTTAGCAACTATTCATTAAACAGTAATGATCATGACACTGATTATGCCAAAAGATCCCTCTCTAGTCCCCACCCTGTTCAACATTTGCAACCTAATTTTTTCACATTAAATATTAGGAGCATTGCATGATATCCCATTGTGTGAAGGGTTTAATAACCCCTCATTGTTTAACTAAGCCCTCATTATTGGACAACTTGTTTGTTTCCAATATTTTGCTATTTTTTTAATCATTTAGGATGTTTTCAACTTCAAGTAAAAGAAAAATCCAACTCAAAGTGTTGGATTTTTCTTTTTTTAAAGTAAAGGACCTTGTTGGTTATCTATTTTAAATAGAGCAGTGTGTACATGTCAATCCCAAAATCCCACAATCTAACCAACCAACAAAGACCTACTGCAGGGGGTGCGGGTTCAATCCCTGGTTGGGGAACTAAGATATCACATGCCGTGTGGCACAGCCAAAATGTTAAAAAATATGTAAATAAAAATAGATAGAAATTCATTACTAATTAAACAAATATTTTTGAGTGCCCACAGTGTGACAGACATAGAGTTAGGCCGTGGATATATAACTCTAATCAAAACAAACACAGTTTCTGCCCTCTTGGGGTTAACACTACTCTGGCAAAAAGCAGATAACAGTTCAGCTAACCAAAAAAAAATAATTTAACGAACGAATTAATATAGTGAAAAGAGCTCAGAGCAATTACTATGTATAGAAGCTGGAGCAAAGGCACAATTCAGACAGGGCAGTCAGAATCGGTCCTTTTAAGCCAGGACACTGAAGCTGAGAGCTGACGGCTGAGACAGAATCAGCCATGTGACCAGCTCTGAGTACGTACTTGGTCAGGCAAAGACAAGATAGGAGCAGGCTCTAAAATGAAACATGGGTCTTCCCTGGTGCTGCAGTGTTTAAGAAACCACCTGCCGGGCTTCCCTGGTGGCGCAGTGGTTGAGAGTCCGCCTGCCGATGCGGGGGACGTGGGTTCGTGCCCCGGTCTGGGAGGATCCCACATGCCGCGGAGCCGCTGGGCCCGTGAGCCATGGCCGCTGGGCCTGCGCGTCTGGAGCCTGTGCTCCGCAGCAGGAGAGGCCACAGCAGTGAGAGGCCTGCGTACCGCAAAAAAAAAAAAAAAAAAGAAACCACCTGCCAATGCAAGGGACACAGGTTCGAGCCCTGGTCCGGGAAGATCCCACATGTCCCAGAGCAACTAAGCCCATGCGCCACAACTACTGAGCCTTCACTCTAGAGCCCGCGAGCCACAACTACTGAACCCCTGCACCACAACTGCTGAAGCCTGCGCGCCTAGAGCCCATGCTCCGCAACGAGAAGCCACCACAACGAGAAGCCCGCGCACCGCAACAAAAAGTAGCTCCCGCTCGCTGCAACTAGAGAAAGCCCACACACAGAAACGAATACCCAACACAGCCAAAAATTTTAAAAATAAATAAATAAAATGAAACGTGGCTGATGAGTTCTGCAATCTATCAGGAACCAGTGTGGCCAGAATGCCACTAAGTGGGTCCCCAAGCTTCAGCTAAGCCTGAGCTGGTGGCTGTGTGAAGGAAGAGAGAAGTTTTGAATTGGGATGCAGATTTAAATTAAGATTTGGACTGGGCTTTTAAGACTTGAAAATGAGACCATCTCTTATGGTTTAAAGTGACCAGCAAGCAACGGGATCTGTCCCAAGATGTTGGACAGGGTGGGAGAATGAGCACTGATGGGGCACCTTTGAAGCACCGGTGGGAGAAAAATAAACCATTTCCTGATTGTACCAAACTGTATTCAGTCGGCCTATAAACCAGTTCCACAGGCTGGAGAGGCATGCTGAGGACAGACCCAGGGAGGTGTTATTTGGATAAATGTTGAACTTCATTTTGGAAACCAAAAGGAAGAAGTAAGGCTTTTTGTGCAAAGATTTGATTCTGCAAAGGTTTGACTCTGCAAAGTCAGAGAATGGGGTCACTGGACACTAAAACAAAAAAGAGGACAGGGATTTGCCTCCCTGTGGCTCTCACTTGTGGCTCAGTCTGCATTATTTGTGCATTCTTCTTTAAAAGCCAGCAGGAAGTGCCAATGAAACAAGATAAATTTTCACAGCTACCCTCAGGCCAGAACGTGACTCAACAACTGTCCCACTGGTCCACTGTCATACTTTAGAAAAGAGAAACAAGTTGTGTCTGATGCTGGCTAAAAGACTGGAAGCAGAGAAAAGCCAGAACTGGGTTCCAGCCAAACCTATAAAGACTAGGCAAGATTCTGGAGGGGAAAGGCTCGGATGACAGTGGGCATTCCAGCAGGTATAAACAAAGCATAGTGTCCAAAAGACTGAGGCTCAGTAGATGGTAGGAGTCCCAGGCAAACATACATACGGTATGCTAGTAAGGGGCAGAGCGTGACAAGGGGCAGGGGACACTGAAAGCCCAGGCTGGAGCAGTTGATACTGTATGGGAGAAGTGGTGGCGAAGAGGTCATCAGGTCCCTATCCCCAAGAGGCAACTGGGTCCCAGGCTGGACCAAGGCTCCAGATCTTGCAAAAGGCCTATAGGCCCAGACATTTGATTGGAACAGGAGTGTAAGACACGAAAAGAGATCTCCAAGGGGCTGGGGCTGTTTACTCAAGTCCAAAGGGACCTAAGGCCTGAGCAGAGGTCAGTTGGAAGATGGAAAGTCAGTGAGTCTGGCCTGGGAGAAGGTAGCAAAGCAGAGGTACAACAGGAACAGGATCTATTTGGCCTCAGAGGACTTTCTTAGTCTGATGACAGCAGCCATCCAACCTCACCCCTTTCCCTCTCCATGAGAAAGCTCTCCTCTCCCTCACTGCCTTTCCCTGATTATGTGTGGGCATGTTAGAACTCTGACTTGAGCTACTGAATGCGTAACTTGCTACTTGCATGTAACAATGTAACAGAAGAACCAGGAAACACTGTGAGCATCACACAAGACACTCAGGACCAATGGGCCACTTGTTGCCATAGTAACCACAACCAAAACAATGATTCCAGCTTTCCTAAAGCCGGTGTTTAATGACGACTATATTACGCAGAGAGTAACAATCCCACAGTGCATCATAAACAGAGTTGCTAGTGTCCGACATCATCAATGAGGGAGAAAAATAACCTGTAATTGGACAAAGTACATTTCTCAGGGTGTGTGTGCAGTTCTCAACAAAAATGCAAGGAGGGAATCCCTCTGTGCTCAGCTTGAAGTCATTGCTTCATCCCCGGCCTCCTTTTTTTCCTCTCCACCCCAGTTTGTACGGAGGGACACCTTCATGAATTCTAAAGAAACATTATAAATTTGCTTTTAAACCCAGATATGCATATCCCAGCCCTACGGGTAAATCGGACAGAAATATAATGATTGCTATGAAACATTCACATTTGGAGTAGATCTAGTAACTTTCTTTCATGTGTACAGGGCAAAATACAATCCAGGCTTATCTCTTTGAAGCAAATTGTTCCCTTCTAAATGCCCAATGCAAATGTGAAACACAACCTTCCCTCTCCTTTCCTAGTGTCCCTCTCCCCTGGGTGGGAAATAGAACCTGAGCTCTAGGCCACTGCCGCCACCCACTGGTTGGGTAGCCAAGTCACAGCTTCCCTGGCCTTTGGTTTCTTAGTCTTTCTAAGGTCACCTGGCAAAATCACAGTCACCCTGGGATGGAGTAAAAGGTCACCAATCTCTCTTCTCTGTTTCAAAGCCTGGTTCCCTTTCCTTCTCTGTCCAGTTCTCAGCATAAAAGAGCAGTCTGAACAAGAGGGAAATAAGCAAACAGGAAAGCAGACTTCAGTTTTCTTTTCTACTCTGACTCATCATTTGGGCCAAGGGCCCAAGACCAACTTACTCCAATTCCCACATCCCATTTCAAATTTGCAGGGAGAGACTGATAAGTTGCTGATCAGTCAATTAACTGACCACCCCATGGTCGGGTATCTACCTCTCAACCAGTAAGCTCTGGGTGGGGCTGGGGGTCACCTTGTCCAGTTGTCCAATCTGTCCCCAGAGGCCATTCCCAAAGAGTGGGAGTACAGTAAGGTTCTCAAGAAACCACGTTCTTCCTTGGACTCCGCCAGAGCTCAACTTTCAGCTGTCGTTTCTTTCACTCGGTGCACTATTTTCGTGACTTTTAACATTGAAATAGTGTCATACACAGAGTTGTAATTAAGTGCCTCTCTTTGGTGGCTTCACCATTTTCCGGCTGTGTGACCATGGACAATAACCTAGACTCTCTGAGCTTCCATTTTTTTCACCTATAAAATGAACCTGCCTCATAGGATTTTCATAAGGATTTTTTAAATGATCATCTATGTAAACTACTTAGCATGAGGTCTAGTACACAGTCAATGCAAAATTAATATTAGCTGTTATTATCACCACCAGCAGCAGTAGCAGCATTTAGTCAGGAAGGTCATTTTAAGAGCTTCAAGTTGAGCACCAAATTTATTCCCAGATAAGTTCAGCCTCCCATGTCCTATTTATCACACCAAATATAATCAGCTAGTCAAGAACTGAAACACTCGTTTTACTACCCAAAATCTGAGTCCTCCCATCCAGCATAGCAACTGGAACAAAGTCAGTTCTGAGCAAATTCTACCAGAAATATAGAATTTATAGAAATCTTTGGATAGGCCAGAGATGCAGAAGGATGTCATGTGAGATGGGGGAAAAGAGGCACCTTCTCCAACTTTTTGATTCCTAGATGCTAGAGTAAGATTCCTCAGAATGATGTGAAAGCTAAATAAACTAGCAGAGATGGAATTCTAAAGGTAAATCTGATCCTGTGTCAGGAAGTTTATTTGGGAGGAAGATATTCCCTAAGAGTAGGAGGATATTTCAAGGAGCTAATCAATGAACCCTCAAATAAGAAGAGTCTCCCTACTAGGATTTTGTGGGTTTTGATGACATTGCAAAGCAGTCTGGTTATTGGGCTGCCCACATCCTCAAGACCTTAAAGACCAAGTGATTGAGAAAGAGATACATGGCCAAGGTTACTTGGTATCTTCCTTTAGTTGCTCCTTGTGGAAAGAACTTTGCCTGGAGATGCAACTGAATAACACTTCAAAGGAGTTTACAATCTAAATCAGAGCAGGAACACTGGGGGTGGAATGGGAAGACATGAGGCAAGGCCACTACCCTGGATCTCAGAGAACTAACTATGCAATATACCAGCTCAAAGACCCTGGGCAAGCAACCCAACCTCTATGTAACAGGAGAGAACTGGATAAAATCAATGATTATCAAAGCATCTCCACCAAGCCCTGCAGTCCCTCTATAAATTCACAGGCCACTGCAGGTTTTGAAGGAAAGAGATTAAAAGGAGTCCAAGCAAGAGTGGGCCTCTGGGTCCCATCACTACCACCATAACTCCTTCAGCTAGGCAGACTCTGCCCTTTCGATGTTTCAGATAAGATTTTATCAAGAAAAATCCTTCATTTTTTTAAAGCAAGAAAAACAACTAGATGATCTCCAAATTTATTTCAGCTCTGACAGTCTATGATTCCATATGGAGGGAATGGAATTACTTCAAGAAGAGGCTAAAAGGGAGGGTTAACACGAGATAATGAAAGGCCTTGCATGCCATGCTAGGGCACTTGTTCTTTACCCAGTAGGGAGCCATGAAAGGGGAATAATATGACCAGGTCACTGCACTAGCAAAGCATCCTGAGGGACTGGATAAGTGGAGGATGCAGTGGGAGTTGGGGGTAGAGCCCAGAGACCATTTTATTCCAACAATCTCCAGACAGGAAATAGTTTATCAGTGTTTTATCAGAGAGGTGAAAGACAAGAAAAATAGATGGGGGAGGGAACAGCATCCTTCACTAGCCAGTAACCTCCATTCTGTTTCAGGAATTTTTGTTTGCTTGCATTACTTTTTTTTTTTTCTTTTTTTCTTCTAACTCCATTCCCATCCTTAAAAAGCAGAATAAAAATGACTCCTTCCACTTGGAGCCAACGTTTTTGACCGGTCCCCTTACACCAGATGAACACAATGACACCATGGCAAAGGACATGACATCTATAGCTAATTAATAAAGGCCAGATAACGTCAATGGTTGGCCACCTGTCCTAGCTGGATCCCCACTCCCCCATGACCCAGATGTTCTCAAGCTCCCACCTCCCTAACTGGCTTGAAGAGGGATTTTTAGAATGTCTCCATCCTAGCAGCTTCCTGGTCCACCATACCTGTTCCCACCACCAGCTCGGCCAGAGCAGGAGGACTTCCCACAGATGTCCTGGTGGACTTGTTAAAGATGGAAAAGCCACATCCAGGCCTCTGATTTATGATGTGGCATGAACTCAACACTTTTCTCATGTTCTTGAGTCCAATACAAATGAGCAAAAGCAGATACTCAAAGCTGATGCTAAGAGAATATGCTGTGCCTTTGAAAACACCTACATATGACACACCTCAGCTATCTGGCAACCTGGCATGCAGGGCTCACTGAGAAGCAGGGCACTGTTTCCTTGACTGTGGCTCTAGACCTGATTCTGGAAAGAGCTGCCAGCCCATGCCCGGGCATCGGGCTTCTTCCAGCACTCCCTTCAGGTTGCCTAGCCCTTGCCGAGGTGTGTGCACCTGCTATTCCTGTGCCAGGAACACCCTTCCCACAGACTCTTCTCACTTGTTCATATATTCAAATCATTTTTGAGTTAACTCAACAATGAATGAGTGGATGACAACTGCTTCTTGCAATCCAGCTTCTTTTTTTTTTTTTTGATACGCGGGCCTCTCAATGCTGTGGCCTCTCCCGTCGCGGAGCATAGGCTCCGGACACGCAGGCTCGGTGGCCATGGCTCACGGGCCCAGCCACTCCGTGGCATGCAGGATCCTCCCAGACCAGGGCACGAACCCGCATCCCCCGCATCGGCAGGCGGACTCCCAACCACTGCGCCACCAGGGAAGGCCCCAATCCAGCTTCTTGAAATCAACTTTATTTCATATAATAGCAAAAAAAAAAAAAAAAATTGGAACCAGAGAACTGAAATGCAGAATTTTCAATAATCATCAAGTCTAACCCATGTATTTTGAATTTGAAGAAACAGACCCAGAGAGGGGAAATGCCTTCTCCAAGTCACCCAATAATAACCAATGCTAATAGTTATTGATGCTGGGGTCCAGGGGCTGTGCTAAGTGCTTCACACACATTATCACATTTAGTCCCTATAACAACCCTATAAGGTAGATGCTATCACTAGTCTCATCTTACAGATGAGAAAACTGAAAGGGGAAATGACTAGTCCAAGTTATATAGGATTGATAGTTGTCATATGAAATTCTAGACAGGTGACACCTGGGGGGTGGGCAGAGAGAACAAGAGAAAAGGTGTAGTGGAGGGTTCTCTTTATGAATAGTCCAGTCACTCCACCTCTCTGAGCCTCAGTTGCTACATCTGTCAACTGCGGATACTTATACTTAGCTGCAAAGCACTACACAAATGAAAGAGAAAATAGTGTTTTTTTGAAATGAAAATAAGACATTATTATTGTATGTTTAAAAGAATAATACATGCTTATGTTTTTTAAAAAAGACTGTAATACTACAGAAAAAAACATGAAGTAAACATTATCCAAATTT